>NC_051077.1:42725532-42920532 GCF_004664715.2 Peromyscus leucopus | reverse complement strand
ATTTAAGATCTGTATATTTGGTTCATATTCAGACCTACTAAGTCTTTTGTTTTTGTGTTGATTTTAATTTCCTGCTCCCCAAAGACATTTCCAAAAGTGTTCACTGTCAAAGATGTCTTTTCTGTAGCAACTGTTCCATTTCTCATGAAGTGCTGAAAGGATCTCTTGCTAGAGGTTGTCACATGTGCCAGGCCTGACTCTTATCAGGGCCATCAGCTGCTAGCAGTGAGCTGCTCATTTTGCAGAAAATTTACTTGTATGGATTCTCTGAGACGAGGATAAATATGCATTCCAAAAGAGATGCTTTCGCTTCTGCTAAGAAATTTTAAACTCTAGTATTTTGTTCAATGTGTGACATCATGGGCTGTATTCATATTGGTATATGAAAATGTTAAAAAATGAAAACAGGAAGTATATCATAGAATCAACAAGACAAGCTATAATTTTAGTTTTTCCAGACAATTCAAAATATCTCCCATCAAAGCTAATTCCTATCTCCCTCTGGGGATAAAAGCATAGGCCAGAAGATATTTTATTTCTATTCCCCTAAGAATAGGGACATACACTTTCTGATACTCTGCTAGCAGACTCTCCAATGTGTAGAAACTTTACTCTTTGTCTTCTAGGAAGATTCTGGTGTTTGGGTCCCATTCTCTTCAAGATAAATGTTGTTACAGAAAAAGCAACCCCATTGCTACATTTATCTTCCTGAGCTATTATCTTCTATGGGACTTGGATTCTAAATATTTTATCTGGACCCCCTTTCAGAACATATCATGGCATTTTATCCAACCTCTAGAAAACTGCCTATCCACTCTATTACTGAGCAGAGACATCTCTATTAAAGTAATTGCCATCTGGCTCTCATTTCTTAGTAGAAAGCAGAGCAGGACGGCAGAGAGTACATGTAATTGCCTTCTGTAGAAAATGGTAAAATTACAGTAAAGAAAAAATAAAATAACCCACAGCAATGAATACAAGGGGCAAAAACGTTTCTAAGAGGTATAGTAAGAGAAAGAGTATTGATTGGTTTAAGTAAACAGACGTTTTTCAATTTTCTTTGCAATGCTATGGATCATATCCAGAGCCTTGGACTTTCTACATAAGAACTTTGTCAATACATCAAATCCTCGCCCAGCTCAGTCATCTTGACTATTTCTAATTGTCCTTTCACAAAGGACAAGCAAGTTGAAGTTCTCAGAAAAAAAAAATTACATTTTACTTACTTTACGGAAGTGTGTTGTGAAGAGGGAGGGTGCATGTGTGCCATGGCAAATGTCTGTACATCGAAGAAAAATGAGGCGGGGAGTTGATTCTTTCTACCATGTGGGTTCTGGGAATCAAATTCAGCTTGTGAGGCCTGGCAGAAAGCAGTTTTACCCTCTGAGTTACTTCACTGACCTACAAGTAGAAATGTTAAGGATTCTCTTCTCCAAGGCAACGGTAAGTCTATGAAACAATAGAAATGTTCGTTAGTCCAATTTAGCCACATAATCCAAGGTGACATGTTATATATAACAAAAAAAAATAATTTTTAGTATTCATTTAAAATTAATAAAGATACCAAAAAACTTCCAAAGGTATCACATCAAAATACATGTGAGAAGGGGCTGGAGAGAGACAAAACAGGGCTAAGAGCAGTAGCTGATCTTCCAGAGGAAACGGGTTCCACTGTGGAGACCCAAAAGATGGCTCCCAACCATCTGTTAACTCGTCCCAGGAGATCTGTCGCCCCCTACTGGCAACCTTGGGCACTGAGCACTGCATGCACCCGGTGCACAAACATGAAGAAACAATAAACCAATAAATCATTTTAATTTGTTATAATACCTGTGAGATAGTACTCTGTGGTGGTGGAACTGACTTTTCAAGGTAGAACAGCCAGTTTGCTGTGAGCTGGAGCATAGGCAAAACAATTGAAATTATATCTTCAGAACAATTGCACTTCCTTTTCCTCCTCCTCCTCTCCCTACTCTTTCTAACCTTCCTCTTCCTCATTCTCTCTCTCTTTCACACATACAAAAATATCCACACACGCGCGCGCACCACACGCACACAGCACACACGCACACACATACCCACACACACCTTTTTCTCCAGCTCAAGTAAACTAAAGTTGGTTTTGAAATGCAAATACTTTACTAGGAAAAATCTAGGTGTTGCTGATCATAAGTGAAAACCTTTAGACTCTGGCAATTTCGTGGCTACCTTAATCTGCTCAACCTAAAACCAAGCTTGCCACTGAGAACAAAGCCCAGTCTCTCAGAGAGATTTGCTCATGGGACTCCAATTCAGGGGAGACTTCCTTCAAGAAAGTATAAACAAAAGTAGTTCATCAGTACATATCCTATCAACTCTTTCATGGTTTAAAGATGAACAGACAGCTAAGAATTGCCAACTATGCAGGAAAACAAACAGGTTAAAAGTCAAAGTAGAATAGATTGACTGCAAATGGGGATGCTATCTAGGATTTGAGAACTGTTCTAAGTCTGGACTGTGGTGGTGTCGGCACAAGCTGAAAAGTTACTAAAACCCCTGGAAGAGAGATGGACACAGTTACACATCAATTAAAGCTATTTTCAGAAGATAGTTGACAGGTCAGAAACAGGTGTTAACACAAAAATGTAGCACATCATGTTAGATAATGGTCAGGAAAAATTTACAGAACGTTGTCACAAGACAGAGGCTAACCACATTCTTCCCAATCTGTGTTTGCCAATAATCCTTACCCAAAACAAATGCAAACTGTCTGCGCTTATTAGAAAGAACCAGAGGATGTGACGAGAGAAAAGGAAAGCTGAGACAAATTACCCATGAGAGCTTGTTAGGAGTTACAGTATCATGGCCCGAAGTTGGAGACTAAGCCTTCAGGTCCCAGAAGGAGCTTCAATTAGAAGGGGCAGCCATCAAATACAGCATGCTGAAACTCTTGAAGGGGAGACAGACCCTTCAAACTCCAGAACAGTGAGAGAATTCGTGACTGAGTTACGCTACAGGCAGCATGATGAAGTCTTGAAGAAAGAGAGCATGATGGTATCCTGAAGAGAGTGAGCCTTCAGGACTGCAGGAAAGCAGAGCTTCCCATTCTGACAGTCTTGGAGCAGGAGGGACACTCCACACCACATGACACAGGGAGGTCTACCCTTCACCTAAGAAGTTACAAAACAGAGAGGCACCAGATAAAAGGGAACCTACATATTAAAATTGTCTTGCTCTTGCTCCAAATCACAAAGGGTGAGAGATGCTTCAAGGCCATAGCGTAGCATACATATTTTTTTAATCAACTTTTTATCTAGAAAGAGAGAGGCCACCAGGCAGGGTGATCTGATTTCTTGGAGAAGCAGCTACAAGTTGTGTGATCTTAATAGACCTATCTTGAGGATAAGATGTGCTTTATAAGTTGGAGCAAGATGTCCATTAGGAGTTATACTCCCACTCACCATTCTAAGAGATGAGAGGCTATATTTCTTTAAATTTTGCTTACTCCATTTATTTATTGTATACTACTATTCACCTGTGGAGATTAGAAGACAGCTACAGGAATCAGTTCTCTCCTTCCACAGTTTGGTTCCTGGGGATCAAACTTTGGCCATCAAACTTGGCAGCAACTGCCATTACCAGCTGAGCCATCTTGCCAGCCTTCTATATTACTTGATAATTACGTTTTCAAAGAATAGCCCAGATCTTTGATAAAGACACTCCTGAGTCTTAAGAATGGTCAGTAATCATCTAAAAGAAGTATATCTCAAAGCAGTGTAGAATTAATGTGTAATTACCAGTTTTCTACAGTAGGAACGGTAAGAAAACTATGATCAGAGGCCAACCCACCTGACGCTTAACCACGCTGGAGACAACTTTTTCAAATGTAGTATTTTTTTAGTTGGCATGCAAAATGACTGGTTAATGATTACAGTGTCTTTTACATTCATCATTGTATTTTGCTGGCATTTGCCTCCCAACAATTATCCTCCTTTGCCAAGCTCAGGACTTAAAGCCTTCTTGACCACAAGGAAATCAATGAAAGAAAACAATTGGCCCCTAAAATGAAACAAAACACAGAGAAAAGCGGAGCAAAAATGACAACAAATTTTTAAATGTCTTAACTCATTTTTGAGGAGTCATTAAATGATTATATCTTCACAAGGAGAATTCAAAAAGCCAGTGCTACAGTCAGCTCCTGACCAGAGGGACAACAGTAAATCCATGGAGGTGGAGAAACTTCTCAGCAGAAAGAAAAAATGGAGAAAGACGATGATAGAAAACATGGGTCTATTATTTTCTGGACCCTTCAAATCCCCCAAGCCGTAAATGCAGAAAGCACAGAGAAGCTGCAGAGAAATGGAATTCTACTGCTAAGGAAAGTTTGAGCAGCACAAACTTTCAGTTTATGGTTTTGGCTTTTCACACTATGATTTAAAAAAGAAAATGCAACTCATTTTTCTGTGCTAAGCCAAAGAACACCACAGAAAGAATAGGTGCTAGGAACCTTTGTTTTATTTTCTAGGAGGTGAGAAACCACAGAGAACAGCTTGAGCTCTAGGCTAGGTATTCAGATAGCTAGAGGTGAATTATTAAATAACCATGGGATTTTTTTAATCACACTTTACCTATTATTTGGCCTCAAAAGATATTGACCACATAGTGGCTCTATCCAATATAAGTCAAATAACTAAAGCTAGATTTATTAAATCACTTTTAATTAAAATGTTTTGATTATATTTCACTATTTCTTTCAGTGCAATATCATTTCCTTTTTAATATTCCTTTTCCTTTTAATTTTCATCTTTTGTTATTTCAACTGAGAAGGGTAATAAAAAAGTACATTACACAAGACAAAACAGTGATCAAAAAATAATCGAGGAAATTTTTAATATAAAATGCAGTTATATCATTGATCTAGGCAACCTGAATGTTTTCTCTATATTGTGCAGGCAAAGGCCAGTGTTTATTATAAGAAAAATGTCAACATTACAACCTCCACACAGAAAACTTGACAAGTAAAAATGCCAAAGTTGACAGTTGCTGGAACATGTCTTTGTATTGAGTTGGGCTAAAGTGTCCAAGAAACTGGGAATACACTCAGTAGAATGGTCTTGCACGGGGAGGGAAGATCTTCCTGGCATTGAGCGCTCGCAAAGGTTGCTCTATACTCCAGTGACAGACAGGAATGATAGAATTCCCTTAGGGCAGTGGAACCCAGATGAATGACATCAGGACTATGAATATACTAAGCCCAAATGGACAAAGGCAAAAAAGAGAGACCTGACAGATGCGAAAAGTTTGTAACCCAAGAACGAAGGAAAGGTGGCAGTGTGCAATTGGACCCTGTGGTTCTGGAATCTTCCAGAACATAAAAGCTATTGAGGAACAGGCTTCAGATCCCAGGTAAAATATCTGTGCATCTTATAAAAAGGGCTAAATGAAAACAGAACATGTGCTCTGAAGACAGGCTTTATTATTGTTGTTATTATTATTATTATTACCCATCCTTCAAGGCAGCATGAAGGCCCAGCTCTGAGCAGACCAAATGTGTGGTAGTAACTAAAACGTCTGAACCTGCAATACGTGGAAGCAGCTAATGGAAGAAATTTCTGTCAGTCTCTATCTCCTAACTGGTTTTGGTGATAAAGTATTTGTTGCCTGAGTTTTCCTTGAGAAACACTGACCAAATATCCATTTAGCAACATAGGGCAGCAACAGTCTCAAATAAATGATTGCATCAATGTTTATCCTGGTGAGTCTGTGAGTTTACTTGTGTCACTGAAGGAGCAGGAGTAACTCCAGAAGCTATCACATCACCAAAAAAAGCTCCACCCTAGCAGAGGTCAGAGTTCATGAAAACAGAGCTCCTGTTGTTTCCTGTTCCATCACCTCAAAGACAGCCTCCAGAGGACTGTAGCTTCCTGTGGCACTTTGTAAGTTTCTTGTGAATTTCTTGAGCCATCCCATTCCCTCTGGGAGGGAATGTTTCAAGTCAGAGGAAATAGCCACACTACAGCACTCATGGCCAACTAAATGATATAATTCCATATTATACAAGGCCATGTTTGTAGAAATTAAACAGGTTCAGTATTTTAAAATGTCAAGGAAACAAACACCTTGAAGTAATAAGTTCATTTGGAGTTCCAAAAGACGAACTAGAACATTGGTTGTTCGGATGGTTTCTGAATTAAATGGGTGTGCTCAGCACTATATGGCTACTTGAATCACAGCCCTTTAACATGGTTACTAAAACATGAACCTTCACTTCCTTCAGCAATCTTGAGCAGCTACTGAGAGTTGCTGCTCTCCTTCAAGCCCAGTATGTGGTATTTTTGCCAGACTAAAGGAATGGACAATAGCCTTCTCTTCGTGGACCACTTTCAGCTAGCCCTTTCCTGAGGAAATGATAGTCTCACAATTGGCCCCTGATTTACTAGAATTTCTGTTTAATCAGTTTACCTAGGCTAATGAATTTTAACAGTAAGTTGGCTTCCTGTCACTGTGACAAGAATACTCGAAAGGAATCTACTTAAAAGAACAAAACTTTTCATTTTAAATTTCAGGGAATTCAGTTCATAGGCACTGGGACCTGTGGTACAGCGTATGATTGGGGGATCGTATAGCAAAGGAGGTATAGCCACTGTATGGGGGACCAAGAAATGAGAAAGAGGAAAGGGATTGAAGGAGAGGGAGAGAGAGAGAGAGAGAGAGAGAGAGAGAGAGAGAGAGAGAGAGAGAGAGAGAGAGAGAGAGAAACATAACTGGGAAGTTAAAAATCTTGGAACAAGTCTACATTTAGGGTGAACTGCCTGAACTGCCTACCACCAAAGGACACCACTTTAAATTTGGAAGGACTCAAGACACTTGTTTTATAAGCTATTGAAGTCCCCGTATTTCACACAAGACCATTGTTACAAGAACTGCCAAGTCTTACCAGAAACTTATTGCAAGCACAATTCCCTGTTAAAATTGCTAGTTCTAATTGACAATTATTATATAAATTTATGAGGAAAAATATTTTGATATGTGTTCATAAGACAGGAAAATTAAATCAACCTAATTAACATATGTATCACTTCACATATTTATTGAATTACTATAGAAAAATTAAATCTACTGATGTAGCAAGTTTAAAATAAGCAGCACACTATTACTAACTGCAGTCATCATACCCTGCATTGTGTCTGCAAATGTTAGTCTTCTACCTCACTGAAGTGTGCTCTTTGAACATCTCTCCAGTGCCTATCCCAGCCCTGGTGTCTGAGAACCATCCTTCTGCTCTCTGCAACCATGCATTTGACTTCTGCAGATTCTTCACATGAAAGTGAGAGCATGCAATGCTTGCCTTTATGTGCATGGCTTGTCTTAGTTAGAATAATATCCTCCACATTCATTCTCATTGTTGCAAATATCCAAATTCCTTTTATTTTCAAGAATAAATTACATATATATATAGAGAGAGAGAGAGAGAAACTGAAACTATATATAATACTATACAAAATAATGTAATAAATATAAAATGGTATATATAGAGAGACTTTTATATATATTATATATATTGTTATGTTAAATAAAATTATACAAAACTCCTTGTGTGTGTATATACATATATGATATTATATGTACATATTAATAACACATATAATATATGTGCACATAATATCATATATGCACATATATTATCGTGTTTAATATAATATGCATATATAGACAGGTATATATTATCATATTATATATATATTACATATATATATATTACACACACACACACACACACACACACACACACACACAGAGTTTTGAGCCACTCAAGATGGGTGCTGAGAACTGAACCTGGGACCTCTAAGAAAATAGTAAATGCTCTTAAATCCCAAGTCGATTCTTCAGCCACCAAAAAATACATTTTTAATTTCTCTATTTTGTCTAAACAATGTGCTTTTTCCAGTACATCTATAAAAAACAAAGGTTTTTTATTTGTGTATGTCTATTGAAGTCTGAAAATGCCTTTCTTTCGATAACCAGTGATACTCTGTGCATATACAAATACAGTGAAAACATTGACTCCCACAGCTGTAGATAAATAAAAAGCCTAATGGAAATCTAAGGCCATTCCTACCTTCTGTGCTCTTTGCCCACATGTCGTACAATTCAACAGGATTTCTTCCTTGTCCTCGTTCCTTCTTGAACTCTTCAAGTTGGTCTCCATAACATCAGTGTTCTATGGCACAGTCTATTCCCTGAATGTAGGATACTTAATTTTTTTTTAACTTTCATCAATTCTTTGTGGTTTTCACATCATGCATCCCAATCCTACTCATCTCCCGTCCTCTCCAATCCACCATCTGCCCTTGCAAACTCCCACCCCAAAGCAAAAACAAATTTTAAAGACACCCCCCCCAAAAAAAGTAAGAATATTGTCATGGAAGAAGCCCATTGAGTCACACAGTGTCTCCTTTATCTTTACTTTCAAGTGTTCATTACTATGAGTCATTAGTCTGGCTTAAGGCCTCTGGCTTCTGCTACATCATCAATACTGGATCTCACTGGGGCTCCTCTTGGATATCCTGTTGTTGTCCTGTGTCATGGAGATCCTGCTGTTTTGGATCTGTAGGTTCGTCCCTTTCACATGCTCCAACATTGTCCCCTTCTCCCTTTTGAGGGTCTCAGAGTCATATATCAGCAATTTCAGATCTCTGACACTCACGTGTTGTGTGGGCACCACTGTCTGCTTGGTATATGGGTAGGTATTAATCAACAGATCCTGAACACACAGACAAGCTGGGTATGATGGCTTCAATGTCACTATTATCTCATTCTCTTCTCAGAATTCAGTCTAACTTGAGCTGAATATTGTAATACCATCCTAACTTCAAATTGAGAAGATAAAACGTTTCTTTTTAGGCACTGTGTGCCCTTATGATGCTTAATGACAATTATACAGATCTATTTCTATAAACATATTGAAAATGTTTTTTTTAAAAAAAGCAGTGTTCTAACCATTCACTGTCATTATTTCTATCATGTTCCCTGACAATATTCGATTACATAAAATATATACAGATGCCACAAATAGGTTTTGGGATAAACACCTCACCTCTGGAAGGCAAAGGACCCTGCTAGAGCAGAAAGAAGCATGGAGACTTGGTCATGGATGATCCACTGGTTGTGAACATTCAATATGCTCTGGCCATGAACTAGATGTTCCCTGGAAAATGGAGAGTCCATATTTCAGTGAGTTGATCTAAATGAGGTACATTTGCAGAACAGAAAGTGATTCTCTCTGGTGACTATTTCAGCATCTTGGAAATGATCGCCTGCCTTCCTAACTGGATTATAAACTTCACAGATGTGGAACTCCCTGAGAAATTAGTGCTCACTGCCCCCTTCACAAATGAAAACACCAGGCAGTTTTTAATAAACTGTACTTTTAAAGTACATCATCAGCAAACCAGTGAAGTAGTGAATCTACAGAACCGCAAAACGGCGAGTCCCTTATCCAAAATCATTTTATATCTCTGTTTTTCAACTACAAGTGATGCTATGCTTAAATATGCTTTCAGATGTATGTAATAATATGCTTGGGCTGTAACTAAAAGGAATTGGATGCATGTTTGTAAATGATCTGGAAACCGTTTAGGACCATAGCAGAGAGACCCAGCAGAGCAGTTTAATGAGAAAGCCATATCTTTATTTTCAAGTTAGCAATAACACACTAGAGTACAAGAATGTTGGCACAAAGCAGCAGGTAAGTAGGGTTGCGGTGATAAAAGCCATAAGAGAATTCTCACAGAACAATCTCTGCAACTGGTCTTCTCCCTTCTTAGAAGCACAGCAGAAACTTTATGTGTTCCATCGAGATGTCTTACTGTAGAACATAAGCTAATCAATTCCCAGCCCTGATTCCTGAGCCTCTTGAGTATGTGAATGCAGGAAAATGCTAAAATGCCCAGCGATGGGGGACTTTCTAATGGGGAATGCTAGAACCTGCCGAAACTGTGCTTCTGTGAGCTAACAGCTAAGAAAATTGAGCTAACGGGTCTTGGTTTTAAGTGGGAGGCAGCTGCTGTCTTTGGGATCTAAAAAACAAAGACAGCTTCAGAATAAATTCAAAATAAATTTTACGCACTCAAGTCTAGGTGGTGGCATCACAAAATACACATGGAAGAAATGAGAGGCAGAATTAGATGCTTTCCTACTAATTTTCAAACCATGTTCACAATTTTTTAAATGTTACATTTTATTGTTTACTTTTTATTGATATTGTTTTTGACTCATTTTAACAGCTTTACTGGGGCATTATTGGCATATAGGAGAGCAGCGCATGTTTATTATATGCAATTTGGATAGTTTGGACAGACAACCTGTCCACATATGACACCATGACCACAACCAAGCCGTTAAACGCATTCATTGCTTCCAGAACTTTCCTTATGTCCTTTTATATGTCATTGGGCTTTTAATTTTGTTCTGGTAGTGATTTTGTGGTAAAAATCATTTAAAATGTGTGCACTGTACTGTGTTGTTAACTGGGGGCACTGTGCTGTATAGCAGATTATCACCTCTGTTTCATCTCACAGAACTGACACTTCACACCCCCTGTGTAAATCAGCTATTCGTCACTCCCTAACAAATAGAAAACAACTTAAAGGATTGTTAAGTCTCAGGCTTTTGCAGATTGTAGTCTGTGATCAGCTAGCTCCATTGCTGAGGCCTGTGGTAAGGCAGAACCCCAAGTCTTAAAGACCATGTGTCAGGGAGAGAGCATGTAGCTTGGTCAAGAACATTCTTATCTGGTGTGCATGAAGCCTTGGGTTCTATTCACAGTCCCGCACAAACAGGGCATGGTGGTGAGTGCCTGTAGCCTAAGAACTAAAGCGCATGAGAATATGGGAAGATTAGAAGTTCAAGGTAATTCTTGACTGTACATAGCAAACTCTAAACCAGCCAGGGATACATGATACTCCATCTAAAAGAATTTAAAAGATGAGGGGAGGGGACGAACAGACAACTATGTGGTAAGCACATTTGTATCCTCATGACCACTAAGACGCAGAGAGAAAGAATGCTTCTTCCTCCTTATTTAGTCTGCCCAGGCCCCGCCTATTGCATGGCTGCCACACTTAAGGCAAGCTTTGCCCACTTGTTTAGCCAGCTCTGAAAATGTCTTCCTGGACACACTGAAAAGTGTGTTGCTAATCTGTTGTGGAATAATATTTTAACTAGGCAAACGTGTTATGTTTGTTCCTGCTGCCTTTGTTAATAATGTAAAGATGTGTTACTTTTGCTTATGCTGCATTTGTTTTATTATGTAAAAATGTGTGGCATTTGTTTCACCTTGCCTGCTTAAGGCACGTGATTGGTCTAAATAAAAAGCTGAACAGCCAATAGCTAGGCAGGAGAGGGATAGGTGGGGCTGGCGGGCAGAGAGACGAAGTAGGAGGAGGAATCTAGGCTTGAGAGAGAAGGAGGAAGAGAGAAGGAGGGAGAAAGAAGGGGAGTTACCCAGGGCCAGAAGCCAGTCAGCCACCAGCTAGCCAGACATGAGAAGCAGTGGAAATAAGATGTAAGGAAAGAAAGGTTAAAAAAATGCCAAAGTAAACATAGCTAAAGAGAAACAGATTAAGTTATAAGAGCTAGTGGGACAAGCATAAGATAAAGCCAAGAATTCACAACTAATAATAAGTCTCTGTCTCATGATTTGGGAGCTGGTTGGTGGTCCAAAAGAAAAAGCCTGCTACACTAATTACCATTTTTTAATTCAATAATCCTGAAGGTTAAGAACAGGCATCACATCCACTGAGCAAGATCTCACCTCCCTCCTTCCCTCTAGTCTCTATTTCTGTGAGTTCACGTTTTCAATGCCTTCTGTAAGTATACAGTATGAATCCGAGGATGTTATGCTTTGTGCAATAAGCCAGTCACAGAAGAAGTAACCCTTATGTGTGTGTAACTCCACATATGTGAGGTACCACTCACATCATCATTATTTCACTGAAGGATTATTTTTTTCATGATAAAAAACTAAACAGACATATGGGTTTTCTCTGTATCTCAATGCTGTTATCTATTTGAAAAGTTGTGCCAATTCCACACAAAATCATGAAAAAAAAATGTACTGATAAAAACGTGTCAAGACGAAAACAGCAAAGCATCATCATGTGGATCTTTCAGGAGCTTGATAAATTCCTTGACTTATCAGAAATTTCTTCATATAGTTGGAATTATCCTTACTAGACATACACTAACAATAACAACAACAGTCACCGAGGTTAAAAAGAGACATTAAAGAAAGACAAACCGAAATTGTAACCCTATAACTATGAATGAAAACCCCCTGAGAATTAAGCTAGTTTAATATAAAACATGCTGTCAACACCCCTATTAATAGAATAACAATTCTTTGAAACAAGCTGTTGCCATTGACTTCCTGTAAATGGTGCAGAGGGACACAGCACAAAAAAAAAGGGTGATCACAGGGAATAGCATCAAGTAATCTCTCAATTGTACTTGGAAATGTAGACAGTGTAGATATGTGCAGATAACGCCAGCATGGGAACATGCATGAACAAGCTGATTCTAATTCTGCTTCTTGGGTGGAAATTAACTGCAGGTAGCCCTTCTTGGAAACACATATCTTCCAATAAAGCTACTCCACATCACTCCTCTAAGCACTGTTATGTGCCCCATACACATACATACACACACACACACACACACACACACACACACACACACACACACACACACACACACTATCAAATTTAGTCCTTCCTAATGGTC
The DNA here is from genome assembly GCF_004664715.2 of Peromyscus leucopus. Classification (NCBI taxonomy): domain Eukaryota; kingdom Metazoa; phylum Chordata; class Mammalia; order Rodentia; family Cricetidae; genus Peromyscus; species Peromyscus leucopus. Next base: position 42,907,770 of record NC_051077.1, on the reverse strand, counting down.
TTCTCTGGGATGGCATCTTCTTGGTCTCTCCATTTATGTCTCCTGAGTTTATCCACATTCCTGTTAAACTGCAACACTTAGGATTAAAAGGAATCAGCCAAGTATTATCTGGCACCCAGAAGAGACAATGGCACTCACATTCTCTAAGCCACAGTTCCCTTAATTTATCTAAAGTTGTCCTAGCCTCTACAACAACATCAGACAGGCAATTTATCTGAAATGCATTTTCAACTCAACTCTCAGGTCCTCCTGGCAGGCTCTCTGGCATGCCTGCTTCCACCCTCATAGATTTGAGACCACAAATATAAGTGCCTACTTTCATCCTGGATAAAAGTAGTCTGATCAGGGAGAACTTCCCAGACAGACAACGTTTTCGATGGATCCTGCTGTAACTGTGCACAGTAGGCTCACTCTCCGTCTAAACCAAATATCATGTTCTTAAAAATTAGTGAATGTATAACTATTTATCAATTTATTAATATTAATGAACAAGGGCATAGCTCTCCTTGTGTGGATGAAAGATTTCTTTCTTCTGTTGACAATAGTTCATTTATAGAGATTTTGTGGACACAGATGTCTGATAATCAGTCAACCTAAAGGCATTGCAATCGGGTTTATATTTATATGTCTAACCCACAGACGCACAAGAGGTAATCTGCAGTAGTGCCTTGATGAAGTCTAGACGCTAAGTGTACCTGTTTTTTTTCTGATCTATTAGTGTAGGTGTTATATCAAAAAATAATGAGGCAATTGCATCAATTGATATTCATGAATCTGAAAATAATTGCCATTTTCTCTCCAGGGGAGACTGGATTACAATTAGCAAGATACTGAATACCTGGAAAGAAACAGAGAAGTGGTACTTGAAATGGAATAAAGGAGTAAATAGAAGCAATAAAGGTAACTTCATCCACTATTTGGTTCCATAACAATTAGCCCCATCTGCCTAACCACTTCAGACGAAGGCACGGGATCTTATGGGTTGTGTTGGGGGTGAATTGTGCCCTACAAACTCGTGTGTTTGAAAACTTGCTGCCAATTGTGTTGGGTGAGACGCTGTCGAGTGTTGCAGAGGTGGGCCATAAACCAGAGGAAATGGGTCACTTCAGAGAGGGTCTAATGTTTACAGTTCATCCCTCGGTTCCAGTCCACCCTACTTGCATCCTGACCGTTGACACACCATAAAGATCCACCTCACACTTCCCTTGCCCATTTCCTGTCCTCGTGCCTCCCTGTCAATGACACACTTTCCAAACATGAACCACAGTAAGGTCTTCTTTCATTGAGTTGTTTCTGTCATATACTCTGTCATAGCAACAAGAAAAGCAACATAACATGCATGACAGATGTTCTGTTCTTAGGTACTAAATACATCCAAATTTTAAATAAATATTAAAATTTCCCATGACTCATTAACTTGTATAAATTGTGAAGTTCATTTTAATAAGAATAATGTTGCCACAAATGTTTTTTTTTGCTATTATTTGTTACTTGTTCAAATATTTGGTCTCTAAATACAAATAAGAAAAAAATTCAAACGAATCTTTTGAGAACTTTAATCAAGTAACAAAATGCCTTTTAGAATCAGAGCAACTCCCCTGTAGTAAAAGCAATAAACTCTTCAACTGGAGAGTTTATCTTTCCCTTTCTCAAACCTAAGACAATAAAAATAAAATAATGAAGAAACAAACTTTTAATGGCCTATAAATAATCACACCCCTGCTAAGATACTAGTTTAGTATCCTGCAGTTTAAACAGCTGCCATTTGTCAGATAATTGCTTGTGTTATTTCCCATCTTTGCATTAAAGCAGAATGCTATATTTGCACTTTTGGACTGCTTTGTTTTGTAAGCTAAGGTAGTGCACAAGAATCATTGAAATAACTTATCAAATTATCTTTGCTGCTTGGAAGGTAGGAAAGAAGTCCAAAGAAAGCTCAATATCCTAACAAAAGGATTTGGTGCTTGCTTAACTTGATTTTCCATTTTACCTCTAGAAATAAGTACGCCTGCACCTTGAATGTACAGTGGTATAATTATCCTCATCATCCAAACTCTCATATCTTCTGTAAGTTTGTAGACCTAATCATTCTACTCCAATAATTCTCATTTTCTAAGTTTCTTAAAAGATCATTCAGCCTAGATTCAGCCCAGTGAAACTTCTCCTAACGGTTCAGTCTTCAAATTCAAAGAAAGAATATGTTCATCATCTAAATGTGCAAGTTAAGTCTGAAAACACGGCACTGTGTGTGGACCACTTCACTATTTATATTGAATCCGCTGCTGGCTGAAGTCCTCAGTGCCCTCCTTTTGGCATGATTCCAAGCCCGTCCTATGTCAAAGAATGACTGCAACAAAGTAACAAGTAAGGGAGATTTTCTCCGAGACTAACACATTAGGCTTGAGTATTATCACAATAAGGCAAAAAGGCTGGATACAGTTCTGCCGCCATCAATGGTAGGAGATCTGTTAAGCGCCAGGATGAGTTAGGAAGGAAGGAGGACCGGTGAGAGAGATGGCCAATGTGATTAGGCATCTGTTTTTGTGACTAGAAGTTAGACTCCTACCCCCTTTATAACCTGGAAAATGGGATGCCATCTTCATTTCAAAGAGATGTCTGCCAAGTCCACGAGAGAGGCATTCCTTGACACAAAAACTAGGAAGAGACTTCTTTAAAATTTGCATCTGTGCAAAAGAAAGTTTACTGTTATACATTTTTTAAGTAGATGCTGCAAGAGGATAAAACATTTTGTTACTTGTCTAAAGTCCTTGGAAGATTAATTTAGGCTCTATTATTATTTCTACTTAGGGGTGAGAAAAGATTTGAATAGTTCACATGTAATAGTGAGGTTAAAATACTTTTATGTCAACATTATTCTTAAAAAATTATCTTCAAAATTTATACAAGTTGTTGAATAATTGGAAGAGTTTAATTTCCTTGCAATACTGAGCAGTACTTGCCACCTAAAAACAGAGCAGTCTTCTCACAATCAGATGTACAAAGCTGATCTACTCAAAAGTAAATCCCCAAATCAGGGGATAATGAACAATCAGACCATAAGATAACCAAGAACAGACAAGCTCCAGCCACTCTTATTCATCCAACTACAAATGGGTCATCTATGCAAAATCACAGTTAAAATAACTTCTGATAGAAATCAGAAATTTTATTATTATTTTACACATGCATAGCAGTAGGTGAAGGAAAATGGCAAAATATGATGGAGTATAGTATTTCTGTCCTTCCTGCTAAAATGGCATTCTCCCCAGGCAGGGGGGCAGGGAGGAAGGACTAATCAAATTTCCATTTCCCTAGCAATCCCTGCAATTTCATGGAATTCATACCAAAAACAACAGGCTAACATCTGGCATTTCAGCAGGACACAGGCATTGCCACTGGAGGCTGCTACCTGAGAAGCTGATCCTGTTCCAAAGACATCACAACCCGTAAAGCCACCTAGCATTCATCAGAGAAAAGTACCTTAAGAAGATAATACTCGAGAGATTAATCCTCAGTCTCGCCTTCAGCCCCCTCATGCACTAGGATGCCCTCCAGCCGCCCTGTTTCAGCTCTTGTTTTATTGGCTCACCTTCTAGTCAGGCAACTCAGTTTACTCCGCTTGCAGCTAGCTCTCTCTGCCCTCCGCTTCCCCATGGTTTTTCCACTGCCCAGTGACTTCCTTGGAGCAGCACGAGTACCCACCAGTGAGTCCACCAGGCACTCATAGTTACTGAGAAACTTAGGCTCACACAGGCGGCCTTAATTAAACTCTGTGGGGACACTAAATAAAATTCAAACTAGTAAATAAGAGAAGAGGCTTATGAATAAGGGAGGGGCGGGTAGGGGTGGGAAAGGGTCTAGGGATGGAGGACCAGGATATGTAGTGTACATGTTTGGAATTGTGATAAGAACATGTGTTATATATATATATATATATATATATATATATATATATATATATATATATATATGAAATCTCAGAATTCACCAGGTAATCTAGATTTCCTGAAGATAAGGACCCATAAAGCTCATTCTCCAGAGACTTATTATGTTTCAGAGCCCCCAGCATACTGTGGTATGTATCAATGTATATATATGTATGTGTGTGTATGTACGTGTGTGTGTTTGTATGTATGTCTATAATAAACTTTTTACCTCCAATGAAATAGAAAATAAGGAAAGAAATGAGTGTGCCAGGCCAAATAAGCACTTGTACCTGTTGTCTATGTCACTGAGGATATAACCAGACTCACAGTCAGCTAGTTCCCCTTATGTGTGCTTCCTGCATTTCAAAAGTGAAAACCCTCACCTACTGTTCATCAGGAAACTTCCACAAGTGTGCTCCTCTCCACAGCAGAGGTTGACATTCATGAGGGAAATCAGCCACACCGTTCACTACTTTGGCAAATCACTTCTAAGATACCTGATCTTTGAAAACTGGACAATATTCAATGCATTCACTACTTCTCATCCTGGAAATCACACATCTTGATAAATCCACAGAAATAAATATGTCTAGACTGCAGTATCGTTTCTTCCTGCAGCATGCTATCATAAGAGTTTGAGACTTAATGTCATGCAGATATATTTATGAAGGACTAAATAAGGGAAATGTAACTTTGAACAATGGGTCTTTAAGACTCGAACATTGATGGAGTCAGTCCTCCAACTGTGCATCCCGTGGCTCATCCAAGAACACATATTCCTGAACAGTAAACCTCCACCCACAAATGTGACTAGGATTTTATGTTGACACATAAAATCAAATATCATGTTTCCTTTGCTCATTTCTGTCATGAGCTAACTCTAGGAAAAATGCAGTATAAAATCCAGCCTTTCATTCATTCAATCCAGTGTTGTATGCATGCTGTTTTACATTTATCATCTTTATGTAAGCAGTTAGGCAAAATACATTTTGTAAGTAAAAGGTGTAAAATATTTTTATGAACCTTAATGAAGTGTATGAAGTAGTCCCAAGTAAGCAAAATAACAACCACGTAGATCTGACTGGCCACTCAGAGGCCACCAGGAGCGTCTTCTCAGTCACAAGCACGGAGAGCCACTCAGCAAACACCAACAAAGGGATTGATCACATATCTCCCCTTCTTCTGTCTTCACCCATTTCCCAGTGCCCACTGACTAAAGCCCAGAGCAGCTTGAATGCAAAGGTTGATTTCAAACAGAACATTCAACACTTTGATGGAATGATACATGAGCCTCTCTGAATCCTTTAATTCCTTTGTACAGATTACTTCTTAACCTCAAATGTTGTACTGGGCTTCTTTCTTCATTTTTTTTTTCATATTTATTTTTACTCTTTTGGGGGAGGAAACAGAGAGAAATTGAAAAACCAAAGCAACATAAAAAGAAAGGCGAAATTGAAGAAAAGGAGACAAAAATACTTTTAACTGTGGAATATACTCAATATCCCTTAACAATGGAAACTTTTGATTCAGCAGGTTAATTGGTTATCCTGGGGTGTTGGGGTGCTGTAGTTCACCAGAGCTACTTCCCTCTGAAAAGGATATAATTTGGTTCCTTGATATTACTTTCTGCCTTCACCGTGCATTTTGTTGTAACTTTTCAACAGCAAATGTTTTGTGTTGTGAAGAAAATAATGACTGTAGTACATCTGTGGGAGGAACTGGCATTGCTCTATTTTCTTCTTGTTTTGTAGGACAAATAATTACAGCTTTAAATATTTAAAGATTAAGTGGGACATTGATTGTCATATAGGTTAGTAGAAAAACACCCTACACTGGCATTTTTTCAATACACTGGTATGTCTGATTAAAGAAGTTAATCTGTGTGACTCTTACTTGTTCTGTTATGTTTGAGTCAACACAGCCTAAGCACTTCCTAGGTGCCATTCATAGACCCAGGCACTGTATATGGATTATTCTATTTCTTGGAAGCCTAGGTGATAGCATACCTAAAACATGATTTATGACAATTTTAAGACACAGAAACTCCATTACTATGGATATATCCCCAGGAAATGAGATCTGCATATGGAAAACAGTTAGTGGCATTCTCACATTCGTTAAAAAGTCACTTATAGAATGTCACTTTCAAATGTCACTTATGGAAGATCAAATATTATCTTAGGTCTCCATCAACCAATGAATCAACAAAATAAATGTATGGATTCTTGATGGATTGAAATTCAGTCTTTAGAAAGAGGGAATCCTGACATCCATAAATCATGCTAACTAAAACAAGCAGACCCAGAAAGTCAATTCCGCATAATAGCAGAGAGTAGAAGAGTAATTGCCAGGACTGTGGGGTGGAGTAACTATAGACAGGTAGACACAATGATGCAAAAATTCAGTTATACAGCAATAATACTTACATGCCTACATGCTACGGCATAAGAATATCCGCTAATTAAAATGGGTTATATTCTTTAAAATCCCTCAGAGCAGTTTTAAATACTCTGATCATATTTTTAAAAATGAGGTAATGTATGTTTCTTATTGATTTATCCATTCTATTCCAAAATGCACACATAATTCAAAATAGTATATAAAATATCATTATATATAATTTCATTTAAATTCATAATCCATCAGTCACCATCAATCACTAATGATCCAACTACTATGTATTTCACCATCTCATGCAAAAACTTATATGCCCAAGTTAGAATAATTAGAATTCAACATACGAATTTGGACATAACTATTTTGTACATAATAAGTACATGGTCCAGTGTGTTTTTTCCTCACAGTTATAATAAGCTGATTTTATGTATTGTAATGTAGGAAACTATAGGAAAACTACAGTGTTTTTATGGAGACAGATAAAGGCCCAATCACTTGCTTAAGATGTATTAGTAAGAACCAAGACTGATCCAAAGCTTCTGATTTCAACCATAAGTTAGAATGAGTTTGGGGAATTTTTACTAATAGGCATGTGTTCTAATTCCTCATTGTACATGAATTTGTATTTGACATAATATACACATTCATTTGTCTAAAGCATTGACAGCTTTGTTAATATCTATACTGACCCAGATTTTAATTCTAAAGTTTTAGAAATGCAAATTATTCAGTATGGTGAAGCTTTAAGCTATCTCCCAGAAGTCTGCCCACACTACATGGAATTTTGTTATTAAAGATTAATTCTTGGAGATGAATATGCAGCCTTTTAACTAGACAACTAGATTTATAAGACATAAAATGTTATTCACTCACTCAACAAATATTGTTGAGTATTTATCATGCTAAATAGTATACTAGTCACTTGGAATATCTTAATCAAAAAACAAAATCTTACTGTTGTATAGATTCCAATTGAGGGAAAATAAAAACTGTAGTAAATAATAAGCAGGAAAACTCTGTTAAGTTTGACACGATAGGTATTTTGAGAAGAAGCGTAAAGCAGAACAGAAGGATTTGGAATACTAGAGTAGTGTGTGAGACAAATCACAGTTGTAAACATTTGTCAAGATAGTCTCATTGAAAGATGAAATTTGAACAAAGATTTGAAAAGGGAGACAGCTAATTGGATATTGGACATTAGAGGACAGTGGATGATGACTCAAGACTAGGGAACCAATCAGAGAAGAGAACTTGAAGACAGAGGGAATCTACAACAAAAACATGGATATCTTGCTGGAAGTATGAAAGTGGAGAAAGGTTCAGAAAAATGAGCTCACATGTCAAAAGGGGGTGAATATCCAGAATATATAGAGCCATGTAGTGCATAGTAAGGATACTATCATCTTGTACCAGGAATAGAGTGAGGAGCTAAACAATGTTTTTGAGACAGTGTCTCACATATCCTAGGCTTACCTTTAAAGTTGAGCTGTACAGTCAAAGATGGTCTTGATAATCTAACTCCCATGGCTCTACTTCCTGAGTGCTAGGATTACAAGAGAGTGTCACCATGCCTGGTTTATGCACACTTAATATCAAACTCAAGGCTTTGTATCTCTAGGAGATGAACATACCTATTGACATACATCTTCAGCACCTTGAAACAGCACCTTCTAACTTCTGAGTTCAGAATAGTCACATATTAAAGAAAATTGAAGCAAATGTTCTGATTATAAATCTGCCAGAACTTGATATTATAACACCCTATTACTGAAGACATTTTGATCACAGGACATGGTGATACCAACCAGTACTCACCACAAGGTTTCTTCCCTACTAGCTAGCTTTCATAGCACCAGGAGGTGCTTTGAAGACTTGTTGGGAGAGAAAAGTCATCAACAGTCTTAATTGTGCATTCTGCACACTATAATAACTACTCTCCTGGCAAATATGCCTTTTTATGCAATAGAGGCATGAATGTATGGAGGTAACCAAGAGCTTTCTAATTGAAATTAAGGCATATTACACAAAAGGGAACCCATGTCTGGTACTATAGATCTGCCTAAGAACCTGTGGTTAGGGAGGTAATAGGGCCTAGGGAAGAAACCAGTACTATTATTTTGTTAAACAAACATAATATTGAACTGCCTTCTAAATACTACATATGCCGCCTCATTCTTTACCAGAGAAGTGTCATTATGTAGCAGACGGTTAATAAAGAGACTCACAACTGACCAAAGTGCATAGAATAAGTAAGTGGTTATGGCTCAATTTAACTGACATCTGATTCACATCCACCACCACCCCCTACTAAGATTCATGGGATGTAGTAGAAAGGGGGCCAGAAATATTGTAAAAGCTTGGGCTCAGAGAGGATTGCTACAAAATAATTTCTTCACATTGACAAAACTGTTGTCCTCATGAATTCATAGCAACTGAAATTTCCTGAACAAGATTAATTCAGTCAACATTCCAATATGTATGAATGTATGAATATAGAGTTTGGCAAAGAACTTCAGCCTGAAAATACACACTTATTATTAAATACCGATTGATTTTATATAATAAAAGCAAAGTAATTAAGATGTGTCACATTTGCATGTGGCTGTCTAAGTAAGGTTTGCAAATTTCCACAGGTTTTTGAGGGGAGTATGAGGGGCATTAAAAAAAACATATCATGAGTTTAGCCAATTCTCTGGACTCAAGAATAATGCAAGGGCAAAAATCATTTGTAGAAAATTATCTCAAATATCAAAGGCACAGAGACAGCATTATTGCTTTATTGACCCTTGATACATCACGACTGATACTTGAGAAGCTGGGAGCAGGAGGCTCAGAGTGCTCAGATGCCATGACAAAAGACTCACAACTTTATTCAGAACCGGCAACTTCTGGCTTAGCTTCTTGTAGGTAGTTTTCTGACTCTATTCAAGCTCCAGGAAACCAGAGGGCAAGGAGAATGCATTCTGGAGATAGCACACAAATGAGGAGGGAAGAAGTCTCAGGCAAATGAGCACATCTCATTAACTTGCCTAGCACCAGCCACTGGGGGTAATCACTCAATTAGACTGTAGTTCCCTTCCTCTGTGGGCTTATATAGAATTTATCTGTCTGAATCTGTTTAGAACAATCCTAAACAAAGGGGAGAAATGTCTACATAATTTATGGAAGTTGTTTCTCATCTATAAATCAATGAAAACTTCTTACGTAGATTCCCTAACTTATACTTAACAGTCATAAAACTGCCATGTCTTCTATGTAAGCACTTTGGTAACAAAGAGCAAATATCTTGGAAAAAAAAAAACTATTTTTCTTGGATAATGCATAGCCTATGCATTCCAGTGATCTATATACAATACATTTTCTCATTCCTGTGTATTTTCAAATAAAACTAGTTCAAAGTCTACAGTGATATTCACAAATGTACTGAGAACAATGTATTTCACACATTCTCTTATGGGAATTGGTTTTTTGGCTTTTATTTCCAATTACAGGCCTTGTGTTTTCACTGATATTTTCTATACTATCAAGAAAATAAAACAAGATTTTTTTTATGAAAGGACTAGCAAGTTAGGGTTCGCTAGAAAGAACCTTGATTATGCTTATAGAATATAAAAAGGGGGAAACAATAATCAAGATGTGGGAAAATCCATTAAATTATGAAACTAAGTTTTTCTTTCTTAATTTTAACTTTTTTATTTTATGGAAATGTCCATGTGCCACATACATATCTGGTGTCCACAGAAGCCAGAAGATGGTGTTGGATCCCCTGGAATGGGAATTACAGGGAGCTGTGAGCCACCATGTGAGTTCTGGGAACTGAATCCTGTTCCTTTGCAAAAGCAACAAGTACTCTCAGCTCTTATCTGCAGCACCAGAAATGGTCTTTCTTATGTTTCCATTGCCAGGCAAAATTGTTTGTAAGTATATTTTAAATAGTCATTAATACCTGGGAATTTCTATACTTAATATGGCCCCTAGATTTGACTTAAATATATTTTAAGTTAATAGGTGAGAACTTATTCAATATATTCATATGCCAAGCACAGATTGCCAAGGCAATCATCTGGCATTCAAATGATAACATATGTAACAAGGTACCTACTATTGAAAGGGATTATATTTAAAAAAACTATAGAATTATGGCTAAGATACAGAAATGAAACTATTTTTCTGTAAAATGGCAGGTAAGTAGATCAGGTCTACATGATGAGTGTGGAGGTGTTATTATAGGTTGAAACTGGTTCTGATACTTCTTAAAACTCACACTGAAGTCTGCTGCTTGCTTCCATAAATCAATGGAGGCTGTAAAAAGGAAAGAACTTTTTAATTAGAAGGAGTATCAGATAAAATAGATAAATTATTAATCTAGGTAAGGTTTGTTATTCCATATAATTCAGTTAAAATCATACAAGGAAAAGCAATTTTAATAGATCCTGTGACAAGCAAAAGACTATCTAAACATTCCTAGTGATAACTCAGATGCCTATGTTTAAAAGTCATCAGAAAATATTCTAGTTAAGACCATTGAAATTCCTTTCAAAAGTAGCCTATGACTGTAACACAGCTCAGAATCAAGCTCTGTCCTAACCAGCTCATATTTGTCCAGAGCAATGGTCCAAGAGTCTGACTCTCCTGGTCTCTCATTAACCAGCCAAGAGTGAGAAAAACCTTCAAAGGTGGCTCCTTGAAATCCTGAGTGAGCAATCTGATAGTCTGATGTCAAATAATATCCCCATCAGAGTTTCAGTACCATAGTGTTTGAAGGATAAAATAGCCGTTGATTTACTGATGAGTGTCAGGAAGATTATTCAAGAAAGAATATCATAGCAGAACAGTTGTAGGGCTGTCTATAACAGAGCTTTGTGGTGAAGGTGCATATTGAGGAGTGGAAATTTACAGACAAAAAGTCCATATGCAGCTCCCAGAATTATGAAGAGGAAACATCAGGATTAAAGAAGGATTTGGACTCACCCAATTTAGCAAAATTATTTTTAATTCTTTGAGAATTTTATATATCCATACAATGTATTTTTATCATATTTATCTCCCACTTCTCCCCAACCCCTCTCATATCCACTCCAAACTCCTCCCAAATTTATGTCTTTGTTGTTATGTTTTGCTTTTTTTTTTTTTAATAACCCACTGAGTCCAGTTTTGCTTCCTATAAACTCACAGGTGTGAGGCCATCTACTGGAATATGATCAATCTACCAGGGGCCACATCCTTAAAGAAAATTGAATCTCCCTACCCAACAAGACATCAAGAGTCAATAACTCTCAGCAAGTGGGGTCTCCTGAGACCCTTCCCCACTCTATGGGACCAGAGATAGCAGACACCACCTGGAATGGAAAGGCCAATCAAACATTGTGGGTAGAAGATTCTGGCTAACTTCTTACCAGGGTTCTTGCTGAAAATGGGTAAATAGGGGATGTCTTTCTGTATGCTGTGAATATTTGTTCTTCCCATTGGTTAATAAATAAGCTGCTTTGGCCTATGGCAAGGCAGCTTAGAGGCAGGCAGGAAATCAAAGGAGAGAGAAAGAAAGGAGAAAAGCAGGGTGGGGGTGGGGATACACCAACCCGCCCCAAAGGAGCAGCAAGATGCCAACAGTCGGGTAGTACTATGGCCACATGGCAACATGTAGGTTAATAGCACTGGGTTAAGTTATAAGAAGAGCTAGCTAACAGGAAGCCTGCCCTAGGCCATGCAATTGGTAATTAATATTAAGTCTCTGAATGATTATTTTATAAGCAGCTGAGCGACTGAGGGGCTGGGCAGGAATGGAGAAAACTTACCACTACATTTTGGTACTCAAAATGATAGCAAGAATTTCTACCCAAGACCTGAGAAAGCTAAAAAAAGGGGGTTCTAAAATGGAGCCGAAGTAGCTTCCTAGTTGTGTCTCTCAGGCAAGCCATGATACAGAGAACCTGCAGCATGCAAGCTTGAGCATAGCACGGTGGATTCCCACCACGTACACAGAGGTGTCTCCAAGCCACACAGAACACTGCATGGTGGATTTAGCTTTTCCTAGGCATAGACTCACTGCTTTCCAGACTTGGTAGTGAGCAGGGCTCCCAGAGCCGGCAGTATAATGTACCAACACCATGTAGGGAAGCTGAGAGGTGCAGAGTCAGTAGCCAAAGCTGCCACTTCAGTCACAACCATGCTTCAGTTTAAAGCAATGATCAGAAAAGGATTACAGATTCACTATAAGACAGATTCAGATGGAATAAACTCCTAAATGTTTTACAAAGTGTGTAAATGATACCTAGACTTGAGAGAGAGAAAAGAGAAAGGATATAGTCATTTTTAAAAAGTCTTAAAAAATAAAATACTATGGCTGGGCAGTGGTGGTGCATGCATTTAATCCCAGCACTTGGGAGGCAGAGCCAGGAGGCTCTCTGTGAGTTTGAGGCCAGCCTGGGCTACAAAGTGAGTTCCAGGAAAGAGGCAAAGCTACACAGAGAAACCCTGTCTCAAATAAATAAATAAATAAATAAATAAATAAATAAATAAATAATTAAATAAGTAAATATAAAATAAAATAATATATAAAAATATAGTAAGCCACTTAAAGATGGAAATTATGCAGAGAATCTGGATTGTGTTGTCTTTGGTATGTTTAACTGGAGAGAGACATTTGATTATAAAGGCTGCTGAGTTTAACCAATATGTATATTTTAAAGATATCTTTAAAGATATCTTGACTTCAAAATTTGTGTCTAAGGAAGCATTTGCTTTGGAAAAGAGGTTCTGCTTTTCTTTCCCAGAAGATGAGAAGCTGTGGATTCCTTCCAGGTCAATATGGTTCCATCAAAGAACCCTAAGAGGTCTCCAGATGATTCAACATCCAGAACAGCTTCAAGGCAACTGGCTTAGAGACCACAGCCTCACAGACTACTCCAGTCAGGACTTGACCATAATCCTAACATTTTTTGTGTCCCCATAAGACTATCAGCACCCCCAATCACTAGGAATAGCCTAGAACTCTATGCCACATTCTCCCAAAATGGATTCTGAATGTTTGTCTTTGTTTAAGTTATTTACAAATTGTTATTGGTCATAGTCAATCTCTTTCTAAAAGAAGAAAGGGGGATATGATATAGAAATTTATGCTATAGATATGAAAGGATGAAAGGGTAAATTATTGAATCTACTTTTAAAGAGCAACAACTTGTTTAAAATGTTCTACATTGTTGAGCAACAACTTGTTTAAAATGTTTTACACTGATACAGATTTTAATTCATTACAAATTTAAAGTTAATTTTGTTATATATATTTCTACTCTTGTTTAAGGTATTATGTTTGTGTAGCTCATTTAAAATTGTAATGTATAATTAAGAAATACAGATTAAAAATTAGTCATCCATGATAATCAAACTTATAGTCATGTTAGTTAAGTTTTCTATGTATATACAGATATATTTCAATTAGGTAGGTAATCTTCAAACACTTCAAAGACCTACAGAATATGGTATTTAAAATGTTTTAAGAACTTTTCTGGACAATGAGACATGTCAGCTCCTGGCAGCACCAATTACTTCAAGGAGGATGATGGGCATTGAAGGAACTCGTTATGGAGTTTGCTTTATTTGTGGAAAAAGTTAGCCACTGGGCAAAAAAGTACCCTTGTGTCAACTGCTTGACAGGATGTTATATAAACTGGACATGCAGGACCTATAGAAGGTGACCAGTGAACTTTGCAAGACGAGGTGGTTCTTCAGGTTCCTGCTTCACAGAGGAGGCTGCCAGACATTCTACAGGACACAGGGGAAAGTGACTGAGAGACTCTAGGCCTATAGGCTGAAGATGGATGCCCCAAAGTTGCAGGGGAATTTTGGGTGACTGTCCAAGCAGCCAGCTGTCTCTGTCATTTCCAGAATTTTGGAAGTTACTTACAAAGCACTTTCTGTTTATCTAGGTAATATTATATCCTGCTTGGGTCTTTGATGGAGTTGAAGACTAGATAGTCATAATTTTCCTTGTTTATGATATGAGATAAATTAGATATGAAACTTTAGACTCAAAAATATAGGATAGATGATGAAATATTTTCTTTAATTTTGTCAAATACAAATAAACGAGATATTGTAAGTGTAATTCTTGCTTGACAACTGTTTGTTATATATAATTTTATTGTATTAAAGCTAAAACCTCCCCTTTTTGGTTAGATAGAAAAGGAGAAGTGCTGAGGGATGTTTTTCTGTACTCTGTGAATATATGTTGTTCCCCTTAGTTAATAAATATGCTACTTTGGCCCTTAGAGGCAGGTGAGAAATCCAAGGAGAGAGAAAGGAAGAAGAAAGGCAGAGGTGGGGGAGACCCCAACCCACTGCTAAAGGAGCAGCAAGATGCCAACAGACAGCTAATGCCATGGCCATGCAGCAACATATAGATTAATAGAAATAGATTAAGTTATAAGAGCTAGTTAGCAAGAAGCCTGCCATAGGCCATGCAATTGGTAATTAATATTAAGCCTCTGAACGATTATTTTATAAGTGGCCATAGGATGGTGGGGCCAGGTGGGACCAGAGAAAACTTACCACTACAGCAGAGATCTACATAGAAGCCTAAAATCAGTCTATAATTAAGCAAAAGGTTCAGACAAGCCTGGCTACAGCTTGGTCAAGGAGAGAACCTGTCACTTTCCATTCTTTTCTCTGAACCACTTCGCACACTGTCATATCCCAAAAGTTCCTTCCTATGAGAGGCACCTCAAGAAGGCTTTTCTCAACCCCTTCATTTTCCAAATTCAATCTGCTTCATGAATGTTTTGGGGATTTAGAGGGAGTTTGAGATAAGATGTCACACTAGGTACTGGAGCTCACTGTGTAGCTCACAGTAGCCTTGAACTTATACTGGTCCTTCTGCCTTGGCCTCCTGGATGTTTGGACTGGAGTATTAGCTACTAACCTATCTCTTTATGTAAAGAAAAAAAAGAAGTGAACCAGGATGAACAAAGGGAAATTTTATTGGTTGTTTAAAGTACTAACTTCTAATCTTTATTTCCAAGTGTGGAGAAAGTTATTTGGGGGAAAAAAACAGAACAGCAAGTCAGTAGTTCCTGTGTCAGCTTATGAAATTCTCCTACCATCAATTTGAATGAGAAGTTGTCACTCTAAAGTGTTCCATATGCCACTCAGCTGCCTCCTTAGTTTATTTTTTAAGCCAGATACACAAACAATTCCCTCTGCTTCTCACTTTCTGAATTAATAAAGATGAGTTTTCAAAGCCCTCAAATGTCCCATAGACAAGATAAGCATTAAATGTGTGAAAGCTGGTACCTGTGAACCTGACAGAAGAAAGCAGAGCCTTTTAAAAGGTGGAAAAGAAGACAGCTCACCATAAGACAGCAGCCCCAGAAACCCTTGTTTTGCTGATAGGTAAGTTAATGATCACTTTTGATCTCAGCTGGAACCATCTAGTACTTGGAATTCATTATGCAGGCAATTACCAGTAATAACGAGTTTTGCCAGAATGTAGCAACTACTCTTCAAGACGATTTTAAATTATAAAAAGCAATAGTTATCCATCAGGAAATTACTAAGAGATGAGTGGCAACAGGAATATATTAGCAAGCAGAGTTTAAGGAGAGGGAATTTTATTAAGTGCTATCTGCCTTACATTCTTGGGGGGGGAATCAATATTCTGTGCAAAGAGAGACAAATGGATCAACAGTGGTGATTATGGTGCATGCTGTTCTCACTCACACGTTATTAACCCATAGATTTATTAGTGTGGTTCGAAATACCATCCACTCCCCTTGCAGGAAGTGGTTTGATTATAAGGTTAGAGCACAGGAAACTACCTCCAAGTTCTTGTGTTTTCTTCTTGATACTATACTGCCCTCTAATGGAAATGGACTTAGGACCCCTGTCTGTGCTTCTTGACTTTTAAAAAATAAATGCTTTTGTCATCTTATCAAAAATTTCATGAAAACTGGAGAATCTTTGAAAGTTATAAATGAAACATGTGGGATGGTATCACCCCTGAAGTTCACTATACACATGAACTTAGAGAGAATTCCATCTGCATTTAATTAAAAAAATAAAATGTGTGGTCACCAGAGAGAGCTCTGAAACATACCAAGGCCACTACTGTTATTGGGTAAGTCTGTATAACTAAGATATCATCAACATAAAGAGGCTTTTTAGTATGCCTCTAATGCCTAGCTGGCAATGAGGTGGCTTGAAATATTGTGCTATTTCTACCAGATCAATTTCAAAGAGTATGAAGTAGAAAGACCATCCCCGCAGACTTTCAAAACAGCAATATGTGGAGTTTGAAATATATAAGATTGCAGGCAAGCAGTCAAGTATGTACATCTTGTGCAGTGTGTGTGAATAAAAAACACCATAATGAAAATTGAGTGAGATGAGCACAGCACATGATGGATCTGTTTTACTTCTTGTTGTGTGATATATGCACTTGTTATCAAAAGCCATAAGACGCCATGAACACATCCATCATCTAAGCAGCTTGGATATTATGCACAATGTGCTGCTTAGACTATAAAATGAAATAAAGCTATTAATTTCTTTGCTTCGGTCAATGAGGCACAGCCATGAAAATGAATTGCCATTGTAAACACTTGCTAATATCACCCCTCTGATATTTATTAAACAATGTGAGGATGGGAAGTCTAAACATGAGAACTTGATTTTTCCCCACCTAGCAGTTGGCCTCAGTTGATTCCCCTTCACTAACTTTTTACTGTCTCATAAATTCCAACATAAGAAGTTTAACTCCAGGAGGAAACAAGAGAAAGGTGGGGGGAAGCAGCCAAAGTCCAATACCGCTATTTATGATGTATATAAATCTGAGTCGTTTTGGTATCACTGTTCTTGTAAGATGAACAACATGATCTATTGATTCCCACAAGTCTAACCCAGTGCTGGTTCCCTGTGGATTTAATGAAACAAGGGCATTTTCCTGCATTATAATGACTCTGTCTCTGCACTGGCCCTGCGTTCATGGCTGCGTTTTGCAGGTCTCCTAAAGCTTATGGCTCTTTTACCAATACTGTGATGAATATTTAGTACAGCATAATAAAATAGCCCACAAATTTTAATTTTTACCTTCTGTTCTGCATAATTACAACTACTTCCCTTAGGAATAGAGAGGTAGCCTTGGTTCAATTATTGCTATTACTTAATATTTTCAAATGAGGCAATAAACAATGCTGAGAAGAAGGGATTTGAGTGCAGAGTTTAAAATCACTGTATACAGAGACAAGAAATAACAAGAGTAGCACCAGCAACAGAGACAGAGAGAAATACAGATGGATGCTCAGATCTCTGTGGTCAGGCCACATTTTTTTTTAAAAGTGGATTTCTACAAATGTTTATTTTGTGACTTAAGGGTCAACAACAATAATAAGATCAGCTAGTAGCTGTTGAGTCATTATATTTGCCAGGCTTTTTATAAGCAAAAATAATATATGTTATCATACTTAACTCCCATAAAACTAATGGAGGCAAATATTGTCTTTGTGTTGTATATAAAGAAAATAAACTTGATAGGTAAAAACAATGAGCTATCACAAGGAGCCAGCATAATTATCTTTCAGTTTATCTTTCTCCTTAGTTCCTATGGATTCATGTCTAGCCCTTAGAAAGTAAAAACTATAATAAAGGCTTGGAAGTTATTGTTTAAAATATAGTCACAAGTTTATGATGGCATGATCTACTTTTTAGTTGACCTGGGCTTTAAGATGGTATGAAAGTGATACACATTTAGTAGGAATTGGATTTTGAATTCGAATAACAATCTTTTCCCAACAGTCTCTTGTGATACTTAGTTGTGTTAACCATGAGCTTCAATTTCCCGTTAGTCACATGATCAATTTAGAGAGTGAACAACACACATTTTATAGTATATGTGGTATTAAGCTACAATGTTTGCTTTGATAACTATATTAAGTACCCTGCCACAACTTACAATGTTCACAAATTACACTATGTTTATACAATGGTAACTCCACCATTAAGTTGAGGCACATCTATGAGACATGAAAAGTAAATGAATGGATTTCTTTGAAGTTCCTTCAGAGTAAGCACACAGCACAGTGTGTGGAAGACTATAGATTCAAAAGGAGGAAATGTAAACTCCCTCTTGGTGTGAAAACTTCTGGAGTGGGAACTGTTACTGCCTCTATTTGGGGAAATGACAATCTGATAAAGGCCACTACTACTACTATTAATCATAGTCAACAAAGATGCATCAGCTATGAATGAATAAAGGACCCATGAGACATGCAGTTATCTCAACAACTCTCATTATTCTTGGTGAAGTTGTCTCTTCTTATGTTATACAGTATGTTTGATACTATGCAGAACAGAAATTCTTTCCATCCATCTTTCTTTCAACTTCTATTATTGCATGAATTACTAAATGGTCTTTTAATAACAAACCCAGAGAGAGGTATTGAGGTAAATGCTGAAAGATCAGAGAGACAAAAGAACAAACCCCTGCCACATCTTACCTCTAGCACTCCTCAGACTGAAAAGCTTCAGTTCCTGTCTCCTCACACCCAGCCTTTCTCTGCTCAGCCATCACTTCCTTCCTAGTGCTGGGATTAATGGCATGTGTGCTTCCCAAATACTGCGATTAAAGGTGTGAGATCTCAAGCACTGGGATTAAAGGTGTGTGACTCCCAAGTATTGGGATTAAGGATGTGTGCCACCACTGCCTGGTTCTGTTTCTCTCCTAGACTGAGTCAATCTCATGTAGTCCAGGGTGGCTTTGAGCTCACAGAGATCCAGATGGCGCTCTGTCTCCCAAGTGCTAGGATTAAAGGTGCGAGCCACCACTGCCTGGCCTCTGTGTTTCATCTAGCGGCTTGTTCTGTCCTCTGATCTTCAGTCAAATTTTATTAGGGTACACAATATATCACCACATCTATAGTTTCTCTTCTTGTTTCTGTTTTTCCTCCATACCCTAAGTCAGGGAGTCCTTATCTTCTGCTCCCTACTATGTATTGTCTCTGGAAATTTCATCTACATTTTCCTTTCCATAACTTTCAAAGCCGTTTTTATACAGCTGACATGAAAATCTATTTTTACTCACACTAACCTTCCTCTGAAGCCCAATGTATATTTCAAACTCAATATTGAATACCTATAACTGGATGTTTCAGCAGGATTTAACACTCGATATATTCCCTTGATAAGATCCTTCTGATTTTCCTCTCTGTATTGATGCCACTATCTCTATAATAACTCAGAAGACAGACAGCAAAAGGTTATATAAGATCTCTCATCAATTTTACCACCAAAGTCTCATTTGTCAATTTCTAAGTCTTATCATTTCTGCCTCTCTACACATTCATTGATCTGTCCTCCACTGATCATTCTTATCACTACCAGAATAGATAATTTCCTCCTTTCTAATACCTAAACAATTATAACTGACTTTCTAATGGTTTGCCAAGACTAGGGTCTCCACATCTAACCCATTCTATACATTGTCATCACTTTAAATAGTCAAAAATTTGTTTGTCTGTTTGCTTGTTTGCTGTGGGTATATAGTCTCATTGCTGACCACCCTGCATTGGATGAGCAATAAGTGGGATAACAATTTCCCCCTTCCACATTAACACTTAAATAATGTTGTTCCAGACTTGTTTATTCAACCGTTTCTAAGACATACTGTTTGACTGCAGTTGTCCAGGTGTTTTGACTCTTAACAATCTTTCTGCCCCTTCTTGCATGATGTTCTCTGAACCATAGATACAGGAACTGTGATTTAGATGCATCCTTGGGGCAGGGCTCCCCATGATCCATTAATCTCTACATTTGTGTCTAGCTGTGGTTTTCTGTGATATTCTTTGATTCAATGGAAGCTGTACTTATCTGTGGGTGAAGGATAAGGTTTAGAATGTAGTAAAAAGTTATACCTGTCTATCAAAGTGGTGGTAATAAATACTTTTCAAATGTCCATGACCTCACTCACCCTGGGAAGTTGATTATATTTTCAACACCAGACATGATTTCTCTCCTGTTGAGTGGACCTTAAGTCCAATTATACTAACATGTGAGTACCACTTATTGAAATTTATGGTCAGTGTTGTGGTTCATAAGTGTTAGAGCTGGATAAGACTATTTAATTACTTCCTTTCCTTGGCAGCTTGTGTGGTATTTTCTAGAAGCATAGAAGTTAAGACTACAAGGAAGAATCTTTCAGGTCAGACTAACTCAAGTCATCTGAGTCTTGTATCCAATGTATGTGGTGTCTATAACAATGGGAGCCTACCCTTGACTTCTGAGAGGCAACCAAGCTCTACAACCAGAGTCTATTTTGTTTTGAGAGTCACTTGAAGTACAGTGACCAAACATTCCAAAGGAGGTTTCTTGTGCCTGGCACTGGGTTTTGTTTTCTGTTTTTTTTTTTTTTTAAGTCTCGTGGGCCTGTGAGAAGCATTGTCATCCCAAGTGTCTTGACATCCTTTAAGAAAGACGTGTGTGTGTGTGTTGTGTGTGTTGTGAGTTTGTGTGTTAACTGTGTGTATACATGTATATGTATATACACATTTTTATTGTGTATAACTTTATATAAAATATAAATATAAATAATATGATTCCTTGAGGCATTATCAAACAATATTGGTGTTACTTGACTCTTGTCTCTCCTTCTCCAGCTGTATTGATCTCCCTCCCTTCTCTCCAGTTGGAACTCCCTCCCTGCTTTTCCATATCCTACTTCAAAGCACCTGTAAACAATCAAACAGACTTATCAGGTTATATTTAAATGCTTGTGCATATCTATAGAACAATAACAATCAGAGAAAAAGAGTATTAACTTGAGAGGTTGAAGGGAAAGGGGAGTAACCTGAAAGAGACTGGAGAAAGAAAGGTGGGAGGTAAAGTGATGCAATTCTATTTCAACTAAAAATATATTTTTAAAAATTAAAGAATGCCGGCCAGTGGTGGCGCACGCCTTTAATCCCAGCACTCAGGAGGCATAGCCAAGCAGATCTCTGTAGTTCGAGGCCAGCCTGGGCTACCAAGTGAGTCCCAAGAAAGGCGCAAAGCTACACAAAGAAACCCTGTCTCAAAAAACCAACAAAAAAAATTAAAGAACACTGCACGCATTGAGTCACATGATTCACCAGTGTTCTTCAATGATCTGTCTCATTTCTAGAATCTTTACCATAGCCCCTGTTCTATAGTAATGTTTTTATCCTTGTTCTTCCTTCATAATTCTGTACCTACAAAAATCATAATTTTGTGTTATTTAAGCTTATTTCAAATTTTCCAAACATGACATTTACCCCAAAGCATTTCTTCCACATTCTGTGCCATCAATTCATCTGCCTCCAATACAACTGCTACTGTCTCTGTGACTAGAAAACAAAACAACAGAGTTAGAGGTCAGTCAAGGCTTCACATTCTTAGAGCTGACATTCTAATGTCAGCTCATTCAAGATGAGCAATAGAGGCATACGACACACAAATCAATATATTAATAAACCACAAAATTCCCAACTGAATGGACAGTAGAGTGAATAGGCTAACATGAGAGTCACTAAAGTTGACTTGAGGACCACATTTTAAAAAGATATCAGAGATGGCCGCTAGATAGAAAGCACATTTGTACTGAGGTGCCATTACAAATACAAGGAGTTAGTCAATCAAGGGTCATGGAATACATGACGCTATCCAGAGAACACAAGTACAGTGACCCTTAGCCCATTTCCACTCTCTTCAATATGTTTATACTTTATCTAGATGAAGCAAACAAACAAAAGATACTGTGTAATAGGAGAGCAATGGTTAAGAAAGAAAGGATTATAAGGAGAAGTTAAAGTATAGGCATGTGTATTGGTTTGCTATTGTTGTCATAACAAAGTAACACAAATTTCATTTGTGGCTTAAACAAATGAAATGCATCCGTGTATCCATCCATCTATCTATTCATCTATCTATCTATCTATCTATCTATCTACTATGTATATATTGACCATCTATCTATCATTTATCTATCTATTATTTATCAACCTTTGATCCTGGAAGCTATAAATCTAAGATCAAAGGAAAGTCTGTGTCCTGAGGTCTTCTTAATTTGTAGGATGCTGTCTTTTCCTTGGCTATATATAGCCTTCCTGCCATGAGTGTCTGTGTTTTAGTTTCCTCTTGTTACAAATCATATTGAATTAGGTCCCACCTGAATCACCTCATTTTAGCTTAACTTCATTTTGAAGACTCTCATCTCCAAATACAGTAATATTCTAACACATTAGAGTCTAGAACAACAGCCTATGAATTTAGGCAGGTGTGGTTGATATATTGTGCACCCCAATAAACTTATCTGGGGGTCAGAGAACAAAACAGCCATTATATTAAACATAGGTTAAGGCAGTGGTAGCATGTAGCTGGAGAGCTTCTCTCCAGGTCTCACCAAGCACCCGCAGTCCCATAACCCACGTATAAAATAATCACTCAGATGCTTATATTACTTTAACTGCTCAGCCATTAGCTCAGGCCTACCATTGTCTAGCTCTTATTCTTATACCAAGTCCATTTTTGTTAATCTATATGTTGTCACATATTCCGTGGCTTTATCTGTTGCCTCTACATGATGTTCCCTGAACTGCAGTTGGTAGATCTCTCTGCCTCTGCCTTTCACTTTCCCCAATTTTTTTTTCTTTGTCCTGCCTATACTTCCTGTCTGGCTACTGGCCAATCAGTGTTTTATTAATTACCCAATCAAGCAACACACATAACATACAGAACATCCCACAGCAGTAGCACACGCCTTTAATCCTAGCATTCTGGAGGCAGAGATCCATCTCAATCTCTTTGAGTTCAAAGCCACACTGGAAACATCCAGGCATGGTGACACACACCTTTAATCCCAGGAAGTGATGGCAGAAAGCAGAAAGGTATATAAGGCATGAGGACCAGGAACTAGAGCCTTTTTTAAACTTTTAGCTTTTAACAGCAGTTCAGCTGAGATCCATTCAGATGAGGATTCAGAGGCTTTCAATCTGAGGAAACAAGATCAGCTGAGGAATTGGTAAGGTGAGATTGGATGTGGCTTGTTCTGTTTTTCCAATCATTCAGTGTTTACCCCAATACCTGGCTCTGGATTTGTTTGTATTGATAAGACCCTTTAAAATTTGTGTTACAGGCAGGGATGCAATTCAGGTTATAGAAGTATAATGTATTGGCTCGTGTGCCATTTTAAGGAGTGTAAGTGTTAGGAAGTTATATGCTCTGATTTACACTTTATGAGGAAGGCTTTAGGTCTACTGCAAATATATAATGCAAAAATTAAAGCATGAAATCTAGTCCATAGCTGTTGCAGAAATCCAGAGGAGATGTGACATAGTCTCATTTGTCTCATCGATAACATCTGTAATACAGTCTCCAAATGATATAATAGTTCAACTTAAGATATTTTTGACTTAAAACATGTTACAAAAATCCCTGCAGATTCAGTAGAAACCATACTTAGCTTTTCCAGAGCAAGTATTATATACTAGAATACAATACTTTCTTGCAGTGCTGGGAAGTAGCAATAAGCCACAGTTACCAGACAGTAACATAATCACGAGTATAAATAAATACTATACTCCATAGTGTATGGAGTTTCTCTGTTAATCTTTTCCACTACTGAATTGAAGGATCTGAAGCAGGTTAACTTTATGAAGCAGAAAGACTTATTTGGCTAATAGTTCAAGAGGTTCAGAGATAGGGCACCAGCATTGCCAGGCTCTTTGAGATCCTCCTTGTGTGCTCATGTAATACTGAAATAAGAGATCATATATAGCAGCAGTCATAGAAACTGGAAGTCCCCCGCCCCAGTCCCTTTTGAAGATACACTACCAGTTAACTTAAACATCTCCTACTAGTTCCCATATATTACTATCTCTATACTATTTCTCATGCTGCCATATTGGGAAACAACCTTCCAATACTTAAACAATCAGGGGCAACATCTTCACCACAGGCATTTTCTAGGATGCTTGGTGGTTTGA
Organism: Peromyscus leucopus; assembly: GCF_004664715.2. Lineage (NCBI taxonomy): Eukaryota > Metazoa > Chordata > Mammalia > Rodentia > Cricetidae > Peromyscus > Peromyscus leucopus. The sequence goes on along the minus strand of NC_051077.1, from coordinate 42,883,463 downwards.
AATATGTTAAATACATTTTCAAATTAACAGATTTCAACTTCGATGAGTTTACTGGGACTAACCCAATGGTAAATCAAGAAGTGTCTATTCAACCACAGAATATCAATGAAAATACAAGGTAAAAACCAAATACTGTTCACTATTTCCTTGTGAGTTTTTTTCTCAACAATTGTTAAATTAAATCATTACTTCATTAAATGTTAAAAACAAATTCCAATGTTATATAAACAACAGGCCCTTTAATAACCATATGCGTTCATATATCTCAGAATACCACATTTCTACATCTTTAAAAAGAGGAATTTAATGAGCTAAAAATTCCTCCTGGTCCTAAATTATAAATTTAAGTCTGTTTTTAAGCATAGTTCCTAGCATGTCAAGCCCAAAATTATTTGAAATGTATTCCATGAATATTTTAATCAGTTCCTTATAAATATAGAAATGTTGGACCAAGAGTTCAGTTCAGAGACAACCTTAAATTAAACTGAATACCTTTCAAGAAATCTGTAGACATCATTATAAGCCATTGTTTCACTCTCACTGAAGAGTCTTTTTACAGCTTTTTAGTTTGTCATTGTTCGGCTACTGAATATGAAATGGGCCCATCAGGCTCATCTCCCAACATTTAAAAGCTTGTGCCTGTTTTTCATCTAATTTCTTGTCCAAACCATTAAGATCATATTCACAATCACTGACTAGACAATCATGGCTTGCTTGCCTGTCACTCATCTTTTAAAACACTCTCATAAAAACGAATCATTGCTTTTGTCCCATGGTACTTCTATCCATCTTCAGAAGGCTTCTCATTTGCAAAAAAAAAACAACCTCAACCTTAACTCTGTGAATTCTGATTTCATCAGTCAACAAAATGGTAAGTAGGAGAGGCTGATGACAGATGACTCATGCTTGCTGAAGCTGAAGAATGCCTGTTTCTGATTTCATTGCCCTAAACAAACCTCCACACTATTTGACAGCTATACACTTAAGAAGAGGAAAAGAAAGTTTTCAGACACTCTAGCCACGATTACTAGCCAGTACCCAAACAGCTAGAGTATAGGGACATCAATCACACTGTCAATGGATGACTCTCAGAGTGGTAACTTACCTCGGAGATGTGTACACATCTGTGAAAATTTCAGCTGATTCAACAATTCTCTTCTCCAGGGGAAAAAAAATACTACTTGTCATTTATCCCTTCATTTCACAACTCACATGTCTTGCCATTAGTCATAGTGACAATATAAATTTTTAGTTAACGTGAGCTTTTGTGTCTTGATCTGGTTGTTTGTGATGCAGTTCCCAGTATTTCCATCCACCGTCAGCCAGTTCCATGGTTCCTGGAAGATGGCAGGTCAGAAAACACTTCTCCTACAAAGGAACATAACCTCAATTGCAAGTCAGAAGTCCTGATTTGCCTCCTTTACTCTGCTCCGTTGTGCTGTCCTCTCTACATGAACTTCATGGGATCTACTTCAAGATCTAAGGACTGTACTTCTGTCCTCTACTAATCTCTACTAGAAACTCTGCAGCATTAATGAACATATAATTTTTGACAAAGAAGCCAAAAGTGTACAATGGAAAAAAGAAAGCATCTTCAACAAATGGTGCTGGCATAACTGGATATCAATGTGTAGAAGACTGCAAATAGATCCATATCTGTCACCACGCACAAAACTTAAGTCCAAGTAGATCAAGGACCTCAACATAAATCCAGATACTCTGAACCTGCTAGAAGAGAAAGTAGGAAGTAGTCTTGAACGCATTGGCATAGGAGATCGCTTCCTAAATATAACACCAGTAGCACAGACACTGAGAGAGACAATCAATCAATAGGACCTCTTGAAACTGAGAAGCTTTTGTAGAGCAAAGGATACAGTCAACAAGGCAAAGCGACAGCCTACAGAATGGGAAAGGTCTTCACCAACCCCACATCTGACAGAGGACTGATATCCAGAATATATAAGGAACTCAAGAAATTAGACATCAAAACGACCAACAGTCCAATTAAGAAATGGGCTATAGAACTAAATAGAGAATTCTCAACAGAGGAAACTCAAATGGCTGAAAGACATTTAAGGAATTGCTCAACATCCCTAATCATCAGGGAAATGCAAATCAAAACAACTCTGAGATACCACCTTACACCTGTCAGAATGGCTAAGATCAAAAACACTAAAGACACTTTATGCTGGAGAGGATGTGGAACTAGGGGAACTCTCCTCCACTGCTGGTGGGAATGCAAGCTTGTACAACCACTTTGGAAATCAATATGGCGCTTTCTTGGAAAATTGAGAATCAATCTCCCCCAAGATCCAGCTATACCACTCCTGAGCATATACTCAAGAAATGCTCAGTCACACCACAAGAGCACTTGCTCAGCTATGTTTATATCAGCATTGTTTGTAATAGCCAAAACCTGGAAACAACCTAGATGCCCTTCAACTGAAGAATGGATAAATTGTGGCACATATACACAATGGAATACTACTCAGCAGAGAAAAACAATGACATCATGAGGTTTGCAGGCAAATGGATGAATTTAGAAAAAAATCATCCTGAGTGAGGTAACCCAGACTCGGAAAGACAAATATGGTATGTACTCACTCATAGGAGGATACTAGATGTGGAACAAGGATGACTGGACTGCTACTCACTTCACCAGGGAGGCTACCTGGAAAAGAGGACCCCAAGAAAGACACGGGGATCACCCAATGATGGAGAAATGGCTGAGATCTACATGAACAACCTGGAAATGAGTGGGAGTAATGAAGGGCGAGGGTCGGGGGGAAAGAGAGCCTGTGGGAGTGGGAGATCTCAGCTGGATCAAAAACAGAGAGGGAGAACAAGGAATTAGAGACCATGGTAAATGAAGACCACATGAGAAAAGGAAGAAACAAAGTGCTAGAGAGGCCCACAGAAATCCACAAAGATACCCCCACAAAAGACTGCTGGCAATGGTCGAGAGACAGCCCGAACTGACCTACTCTGGTGATGGGATTGCCAAACACCCTAATAGTCATGCTAGAAACCCCATCCAATTACAGATGGATCTGGATGCAGAGATCCACAGCTAGGCCCCAGGTGGAGCTCCAGGAGTCTAATTAGCGAGAAAGAGGAGGGTTTATATGAGCGAGTATTGTTGAAACCAAGGTTGGATAAAGCACAGGGACAAATAGCCAAATGAATGGAAACACATGAATTATGAACCAAAGGCTGAGAGGCCCCCAACTGTATCAGGCCTTCTGAATAGGTGAGACAGTTGATTGGCTTGATCTGTTTGGGAGGCATCTAAGCAGTAGTACCAGGTCCTGGGCTCGCTGCATGAGATAGCTGTTTGAAACCTGGGACTTATACAGGGACGCTTGGCTCAGTCTGGGAGGAGGGGACTGGACCTGCCTGGACTGAGTCTACCAGGTTGATCTCAGTCCTAGGGGAGGCCTTGCCCTGGAGGAGGTGGGAACGGGGTGGGCAGGGGGGGAGGGGAGGGGGGCAGAAGGGGGGAGAACAAGGGAATCCTTGGCTGATATGTAGAACTGAATGGTATTGTAAAAGAAAAGAAAAGGGAAAAAGAAAAAAGAAACTCTGCAGCATTAGAAATTCCTTTCCTGGTGAAGAGCCCATGAAATCAATGGAGAAGAAGAAAGAGGGAAATTTTCTGCCAATGTTCTCCACAGAGCTCAACAATGTCCTCACTCCATGGTTTCCAACTTTCTTAATCCTTCCTTTTGTCAGGTAAAAATAGAAAAAAAGAAGCAGGTTCCAGCCTCTGTACAGCATATACACATATCAGGAGAACACATTACTCTTCACTGGATTCCCAAATTCTGTCATCACAATTTTAAGATTTTATCCTTGAAGAAGCTAACAACATGTGGATCCTAACATTGGTTTCCCACTTTTCTCTAGTGTTTGTCTTCCATATCTACCAAACCCCTCCCTTGGCAGGTTGAAATGTGAACATAGATATTATACTCTCCAAATCCTCCCAAGGTCTCCACTTAGAAAATTCAAGAGCCATACACTGTATCAAATGAAAAACAATTCATTAATTCAGTGAAAAAGAAATTAATTTTATTAGTTGTTCGATAAAATTTTAAACATAAGAATATTTTAAAGATAAATAAACTTCTCAAAGGCCAAAAAAAAAGATTTTTTAAATCAAAATTTCTTATTTAACCCTTAACTCTGTAAAGGGATTCCTTCATCTTCATTTTACAAATCAGTAGAATAAAATTTAGAGAGACTAAGAAAGTTGTCCAAGTTTGTGTGACTACAAAGGAGCACCACAGAACAATTAAAACCCAGATACCTTGTTTGGAAATTGTGTACCTCACAGTGACATTTAGCAAATAATGAAGAGCATATATTAATATTTCAGAAGTTCCCAGGGAAATGTTTTTCTGGCTGCATTTTTTTTTTCTTCTCTCTGCTTGATAGCACCGGTGCATGGTGCCTAGTAAGGTCCAGTCTGAAGGAGCTGAGATTAACTAAATCTATCCTCCTCTAGATAACAAGGAAGCTGCCTAAATGTAGGCTTCATGAGATAAGAAGCACAGTAAGTTCTTTCCTCAATATAAGCTTGTTGAATACATGGATAAGTGAACTGAGTGATGGGGATTCTCTGATATAATTAATATCCATCATGAAAATTGTTTATAATCATAGAAAAAAACATCACCACTCTTTACCTTCTCACATTGCTCCTTTTCTTTCTTCTCAATGTAGATTTCCCAGCTTGGACTCTGGTCTGGTCACCCTCCTGATGTTTTTCTTGTTATTTAAAGATCTTGTGCACTCATTCTCCATAAACTCTTCAAGCAGTGAACAGAGAGGGTAATGTGAGCCATAAATAGATATGAAATCATTTTAGCTCAATACAAAGTGATGAATATTGGTGTCAGCTGATCTGCTTTGTGTTTTGAGACCTTCTTGCCACTGAACAAAAATTTATGAGTGAAGAAGACTGAAAGTAAGTAAACCACATATGACCTTCTTTTGTCTGTGAAAATTAATTCACAGAGCAAGGGTTTGGGATAGAGGTTACTTGAAAAAAATCCCAGGGAACAGAAGTAGAGAAACTATAATACAAGAAACAACAAGTGTGGCAGTGAATCAAATTATGTCTAGTGCTCCCCTGGGGTTCCATCTTACTGGATGTCTTCTGGGAACCTAGGAAGCTAGAAGGCTGGCAACCCTGTTGCACTCAAAGTTTGTTCATGAGCTATCACTGGTTGACATTACTCTTGCATAAATTCCAAACAGCAAGAGACTCCTGAGGTAGAAAACAAAAGCAAGGTATATAACAAAAATGAAGAGCTACTACACTGGCCCTGCATATAGCCAGTTGCTTTGGCAATAAAAAGAGAAAACAGTTGGTCAGACAATATGTAAACTAAGCATTTAATAGGTGGTCAACAGGTTTGGCCCCTTGCACTGCAATATCTGAATCTGCCTATGCCCTACATTTAGCACAGTGAACACAGACTCTTCAAATTAGCATGTTCATAGTGTCTACCAAAAATAGGAAGATAGAAATGTATCTTAAAATTGATCATGTTTGATGGCTCATTCCTTGATGCTTCAAAATAGCACAAGCTTTTACACCCCACACTTCTTCACCATTAGCCCACAAAACAAACAACACTTTACAAGAAGGCAGACTGTAACTGTTTTGTTCTTCGACTGCAGTGGTTGTCGTATCATTATACAATTATCACTAGTTCATGGAAACATTCAAAAAGACTGTAATGAATCTTGTAATTACTAAAGAAAATCCTTTTAGTCCCAAGTTGTAATAGTCAATCTGAGATAGTCTGGTAGTTAGGATCAACCTCCTTTGTCTGGAGCTCTAAAAAACAAACTCAGTGAACCAATATAAATTCAGACATAGTTGAATGATAATTGCTACCCTAAAATATAATTGTATCTGCAAATTCAGTGAATGTGTGACATCCACAACTAATAAAAATTGTCAATCCAGTAAGGTTTGAGATTAAAAGAATACAGAGGATACATTTATAAAGTGCATCACTAGAAAAGATGATAGAAAGGCTCAAAGCCACCTCACTTCCTTAGAGTAAGGAGAGGGTACCAAATGTCAGTGATGTAACACAATGGACGACTGCATTTCCAGCATATAGAGTTTTTTTTAACCTGGTAGATTAATTAAGCATTTAATAGATCATTATGTCATTTTAGTGGACTAGCTGCTTCCATATGGTGCCCTATGATTGGATCAGTGAATCTTATGATTTACCCATTGATGCACCCCTTTTAGCAAGCAAGAACTCTAAAGCAATATTATGTAGGATTCCATCACAATCACCAAACATTTCTAAGTTGTTGGGTGATCTTTACAGAGACACTTCAGAGTTATATTAATAAAAAAGTATAAGTTCCAGAGAGGACAAAATATGGACTTCTCCAGTGACTAAATGGCCAACTTTAAAGAGATGTGAGACAAAGGAGTTCAAGCTGCATTTAATTAATGATACAGTTTGGACACTGATGGACAAATAATAGCTTCCATCATGACCATCATCCCATTCATGAAACTATGACCGACACTCAGAAAATGAGTCCTCTATTATCCTATCCTATCTTGATTTGAAAAACGCTTCTCTGTAATTAATATTCTCTAATGGACATTGCATGTGACACAAAGATCTATGCCATTTGTTTCCACAGACGTGGACCCTCAACCAGTTTCTACCCCCAGCTTATCTTTGGTCTTCTTATGTAGTTATTTCAAGACAGCTAACCAAGTAGCCAGGCTATTTGCTAATATTCTAGTATCTGTGACATCACATCTTCAACCATTTGTTCTTCATTACAAGAAAAAAAATAGTGAATTACTTAAAGCTAGTTCCCTGAGTGGATTTATCCTAACTAGTATCATTCAAAGTCGCTCACATACTGTGCACAAATCAACAGCAGGATATTTTTATCTACCAGGAACATTTTGTACAAACAAATTGTCAAACAGACTTGATATTTGCTACTTCATCAATTGATTATAAGGAATTTTTATGAGTCCCGTTGACCATTATCAAAGAGGCATTGATGCAACAAAGATATATAACAGAGTATAAACTACCTGTGATGCAACTTCCTATGCCCTCTGTACCTGTTCTCAATAATTCCTGAAGGAACCATTTGTACTGAAGGAAGCACAACTGTTATATTTGTTCAATCTGATGATATAGCAGATTTTAAATTATCCAGGTATTATGAACAACTTTAATCTCATACTCATTTGATGCACCACCCTCGGGTGGTCAGTCTTTTAGGGTCTAGCAGAAAGTCAAAGGTTGCTTTCTAAATGCTGTGTCATTCTTTGCAGCAGAAACTATGGGCTTGCTCCAGAACCCTTAGAGACTGAGATGGGACTCATCACACAACTTGTTTATACACTTTGACCGCATGTAGCAATATCAGTTCTGTTGATTTATAACCCCCTGGATTTCTGGGCAGCTTTCAGCCCAGTCTGGACTTGCATAAGAATCTCTTATGTTCAGGGCCACACTCAAAATGTACAGGACTATGACTTGTCCAATAAAACAAAGTGAAAATGGGAAAGAATGGCTCATACTAATGTACACACTGTATTTTCCACTTCTTGCTTGCCAAATAAATTTATTTCATATCATCAATATAGGACAACCACAGGACATTTTATAGAACTTTAAGATGATAAATCTCCCTAAGGATTATGAAGTGAACAAATTTGGAGAACAAAATTGGAGACAGTGGAAATATGCTGATGCAATTCCTATGTCTCACAAAGTACATTTGACCTTCTAAATAATGAATACTGAGAAAATGTTTTCTTTGGTTTTGATTTGTTACTCTAAAGATTTTATACTGATGTAACATTATGGATTGGGCTTACTGATGAGTTACATTTGATGTCAATCATTGACATCTGCATCTGTTTGGTTTTTACAAAGGCCAACAAACAAATTAAAAGGACCGCCAGTTGGGAACCTTCTGAGGACTCATGGAAAATATAGCTAAGCATAGTTCACTCCAGTTGGGAAAAAATAAACATTTATCCAACAATATTCATCTGGTTTGATCTAAGATTCCATAAAGGTATCAAGTGTCTCATACTTACAGATTTACACATTCATCAGAATATGTGGACCTGCTTTCATAAACAACAAAAAAGACTCAGGGTAGATACATGAAACAACTAAAGTGAGGTGGATAATTGCAATGGTGAACACAATTGAAACACAAAAGCAGCTAAAAAATGTGAAGTAGGGTCTATAAAGAACTATAATTGCACTTTACTATTGTTGAGTATGGCAATATTTCTTCTGAATTAAAATGTAAACCTGCATCCAATTATTCTTTGTATATCCATAGGCTATTACCTGAACCAAGGTAATGATGGGAACTTTGATGAAAGGGATTCTTATACTGGGGAGGATACTACATGATAGAGCTAATACAGAATAGAGTCTGGTAGTCTCTCAATAAATTAAACATGAAATTGTCATCTGACCCTGTCTTAGTTAGAGTTTCTATTGCTGTGGAGAGACAGCATGACCAATCAACTCTTACAAGGGAAAACATTTAATTGGGGATGGCTTACAGTTACAGACATTTAGTCCATTATCATCATGGTAGGACATGGTGGCATGCAGGCTGACATGGTGCTGGAGAAAGACCTGAGAATTTTACATCTTGGCAATAGGAAGTGAACTGAAATGCTGAGCATGGCTTGAGCATATATGAGACCTCAAAGCTCACCCCCACAGCGGCACACTCCCTCCAACAAGGCCATACCTATTCCAACAAAGCCAAACCTCCTAGTAGTGCCACTCCCCATGAGCTTATGAGGGCCAATCACATTCAAGCTACCACAGACCCAGAGATTCCATGCCTGGCTATCTACACAGAAGAACTAAAAGCCATTTCTCATGCAAAAAAAAAAAAAAAATCCACATGAGTTTGCAAAGAATTTCTAAGTTACAGCATCTGGGGACTATTTGAATTCCCATCACAGATAAGAAGATCAAGAGCTGTAATAAACCAATAGAATGAGAATGAAGTGTGGCCGGGCGTGGTGGCGCACGCCTTTAATCCCAGCACTTGGAAGGCAGAGCCAGGCGGATCTCTGTGAGTTCGAGCCAGCCTGGCTACCAATGAGCTCCAGAAAGCGCAAAGCTACACAGAGAAACCTGTCTCGAAAAACCAAAAAAAAAAAAAAAAAAAAAAAAGAGAATGAAGTGTGATGTATCCTATAACTGGACAAACTGAAGAATGTTACAGTATGTGAAAAGACCATGCACCAGTGATTCTGTTGAGTTGAGTGTTGAGAATATGCAAAACTGCAAGGACAGAGGTGTTTGCAGGAAGAAGCACAGGCTTCTGTTGATAGTAAGCAAATTATTCTGACTTGACTATAAGATCACACCTCAACAAAGGGTTTTTAATAACAGGAAATTCTCCCCTCTTTAAAATACGATTTGTATGCATTTAGCTTTAAGAATTGATCTGGTTAACAGTATGTCCATGCTCCAGGCTTCTTTTGGAGGCCCCCAACAGAGTCCCAAATATACTCAGACTGCAAGATAACAGTAGAAATTAGTGATAGTTCACATCATTCCTTGCACTAGGAAAAAAAAAAGAGTGAAAGAAAACCTCGAAATGTTAACTAGCTTATAAGCAACACTAAAAAGAGAAACTTTCTTTGTGTAGTTGTAGAAATTAGGCAGAAGTGTGTGGGTGTGTGTGTGTGTGTGTGTGTGTGTGTGTGTGTGTGTGTGTGTATGACCCAATGGATAGTGTCACTTGTTTAAAAGATATTCTGAAAAAGTTTATATCCTGGTCAATTGTGAACTTATTTCTCATAAGAGGATTAGGAACAAACTTTCTGAATAATCTTCAAACGTCCTTACCAATTTCTTTCAAATCTAACACATTTAAATCACTGGAGATAGGGACAGAAAGAGACACAAAAGTCTCAGGCAATTCTCTGAGAAAGTGCAGAAACACAAGTAATCAGAACCTAGTCCTTTTCCTCAACCCCCACTAGTGATTTATAAGGGTTTTATCGGAGTTTCTATATTAAAGCCAGCCATCATTTCAACCTCAGAAGAAATATTGCTACAACACAGTAATAATAGCATTTTTAGTAAATTGCAGGATGCAGCTTGACCCTCCACAAAATTCTTACCATGAAGAAAGGAGGCCTGTTGTGCTTCAGGACATGGTTCTGTGTTTTCTATTTCATGTCAAGGGCCAATTATTTCTAATTACAAAAAGGCAAAGAGAAAACACACTTCTCCAATGAACATGTTTTGCTTCCATAGCTCCACTAAAATAACCACTAAGGAAGAAACCTGACACTAATTATGTACAACATCGTGCATACCTCAAACTTATTATAGTCATGATCATCTCAATACACATTTAATAACCTCTTAATTTTCCCCTTCAAATATTCATCACAGATATTCAAAACTCTGATTACAATTTCTGTAATCAGAACAAAGAATGCTACTTCAAAAATGTGAAAGGACAAAGCATCTTTGAATTCAAAGCGTAAGAGTATTGAAATGTGGGTGTCAATTTCTAGCTAATTAGTCCTGGGTCTGCTTCCTATAGTTACGCTGTCATGAAAGACCACCTGATATTTTTTTCACACAAGCTAATTAGGCAAGTATTCCTCTCATAATGCACTCACCCAACATTAGTACTTAGTTCACTCAAAAATATCTTATAGGAAACGTCTTTATTTAAGCACTACTTTAATATGAAACTAAGTGAATGTAAGAAAATATGCCACCATGGGAGAAAAGGTTAAATATGTAAATCTGCTTGTCCAGAGTAAGGTTGTAGTGTCGACTACTACTCATAGTGATGGGCATTGTACTGTGGTGATGATGGTGGTTTTTACTGTTTGTGTTGTTTTGAGAAAATGTCTTTCCATGGTTTGAAACTCACCACATAGGCCAGGCTGACTAGCCAAGAAAACACAGTTATTGTCTGTCTCTGCCACTTCCAAGCTGGAATTATAAGCAAGAATCACCATGGCTGGCTTTAACATGGGTTCTGGCTAGAATTCAGGTCCTTGCACTTGCAAAGAAAGCACTTTGTTGACAAAGATGTCAACTCCCAATAATATTTCTGTATTTTAAAAACACTGAAATTTTTTTCTGTACAACCTCATATAGCAAATGGTCCCCACATTTGGATTATTCCCAAGAAGGAAGAATTTGTATCTAGTGGTCCATCCTAAAGAGCATGGATAAAGAAAGAGGAAAATGGGGGCAGAAACGTGAACTCACTATAGTTTGAGGGAGCTGTTGATTGACACTGACAACAGGGACTCCACTTTTGGGGAACTACTGAGGAACACAGAATACCTCCTTGGATGATCCATCTAAAAGAAGGGTTCCGGGTTAGTCATTGACTGGCTTGTCTCTTAGTTAAAGTTGGTAAAGTACCAACTGAAACTTGATCAAACCTAAGAGTGTGTCAACCAGACGCATGTTGCTATAGAGAAGGTCCTGATAGAGAAGGTCACAAAGAGAAATGGAAAAAAGATGATAAATGCTTAAAGCATGACCATGCTTAATTAATTCAACAGGAGATATGCATAATTCTATCCTCTATAGGTATTGCTGAAATATAATATCAACTGAAATAATCCAACACATGACTAAATTGCCCTTAATGCCTAGAGATTAGAAAAACAAATATCACTTCTGTATTGCTTGCTAAAATGAAATTATTTGCCCTGGATTTGCCTCTCCCTTCCTCTCTCCATCTGGAAACCATACATGGCCATAAGAGCTCGCAGCCATGAAAACCAGGAAAATACCCTAGTGAATAGCAGAGTAATAACATGGAAGGAACTCGAGTTCCTAAATGGTCTTATAAATCAGAGTCAGAGTATTCAATGAGAGAGTAAATCTCTATAAGCATGTGTCTTAGGATTTTTTTCTTCATACCCCCTCCCAACCTTAGGCAAAGAAATCAATTTAAAGTATGTTTGATTAATTAACATTAATTCTACTTTAATTTCTTACTTAAGAAAGGAATTTAATGTCATAGATAAGATGTTGAACTTTGGGAGGGCCACAAACCATTGTCAGAACCAAGATTCTTCATACCTTCTTCCTCAAGATCCCATTTTTATTTTCATTTTGAAGATGTAAAATTTAACATATTATATGTTTAACCTTTTTTATCAGAGCCATTTAATCATTGCCTTCATTTTTGCAGTGAGTATACTAAGAAGAATGTAACTACCTTCTTTGCCCTGTAAAATAAGGATCAATATTCCAGTCCACGAGAGAAGGGTTGCCATGACCATGACAAAGTTCCTCTGAGACTCAAGAGAGAGCTATAAAAAGAAGGCAGTGAAATTAGATCTGTGTAGGAGACACATTGGGCCAGAACCCCATAAAGGCTCCATACATATGAGACTTGTCTTCCCACTGGGTTTAGTACCAATCCTGTTTTATCTTACCCAATTAGAGGTTGAGTTTTATGTTTCCCTTTAGCCAAAGATCAGGACATCTTAATCTACCAATCTATTTGTTGCTCTGAATAATTGAAATGAAATTTTAATCAGAGCAGTTTTTATGCCTAAGCTTTCAGGTACATAAATTGGGGGTGCAGGGCAACAGATACAGCCAAACATCTGACTGATAAGTAAACCACCATACTGCCACATCATCATCCATCTTCTCTCTTCTAATCCGGCTTGAGAAAGCCACAAGCAAGGGACAGAATAGAGGGGGACTGAACCAAGGTGTTTGCCAAAATATATTCGATCTTACCTCCCTTAGGTGAGAGAAAAGGATAAAAGAATCTTTCAACTGGATGCAAAAACTAGGGTTTTATTTAGACTGAACTAGGCATTTTTAAAGTTGTTAGGGAGTTAAAAGCCACACATTTCTTACAAGATGTCACCTGAAGGTAGCAACGGGTTACCCACAAGGGCAGTCAGGGCCAAAAAACAAACTGATTCTCAACAGCACTTTACCAAACTCAGTATACCCAACAAACCTTGTTGTCCAGTACCAATAGGCAAAGATTATAAATCGACAGTATGTGAGAACAACTGAGTATCTCCCTCAACCCAGTATTAACTGTTATCAAACCAGGCTGAACTGGTTTTGTGACTGCCATTCTCCCAATTTAAAGCGGCATCTTTCATGATTCTTCAGTGACACTGGCTAGCATCTTACAGTCTTTTATGAACACCAGGCACTTAATGTGCTAATCTCTACTTTGTACCTGCTCCAAGAGTTTAAACTCCTCTGCCATGGAGGTTGTTTTCCTTTTCTAGCCGAAGACTGTCACTCAAAAATTAATTAGTAGTGAAACTATTTATAAATTTCCCATGAATAACAGAGTGCTTAGCATCCATCCTCTTACTTCTTTACCTGCTGTCTTCCAAAGACCTCACAGTGATAACAGCATCATGGGCCATATCTTGCCAAATTCAGTAGTCTTATTTTAGTCATCTTTATTTTTATAAGGCTTTTTGTCTTTATAAAGCTCTAACAAAGATTGTTGTGACATGTTCCTTAATTACAGAGGGACAGAGGACTGCTTTTTAAAGCAATTTGGGGCTAGAGGGGAAAAAAAGAAGCAAAAATTGTTTTTGAGTTACATGATTTCTTACAAATGACACCTAGTCAGAGACCTGGATATGTCATCCTCCATTTGCACACTTGTTCCCCACAAGTTTCCATGACATTATTCCTCCTCTAAAAGGTACGACTGCTATTGAGTAGAGAGACTGAACCACTTAACAATAATTCTCTGCTTCTTTTTCCTTGAGGACCAGCCTCATTTAGAGAGTCTAAAAGCCTCTCTAGACGTAAGAGGGTTCCAGGTTTTGTTTTGTTTGGGGAGGGTGTGTGTGTGTGTGTGTGTGTGTGTGTGTGTGTGTGTGTACATACACAAGTGCAGTTCCTATTTATCCAGCTCCTATCACATTCCAAAGCCTGTCCCAGGCATGGAGAATGCCACTGCAACTGGAAGATTCCAGCCTCATGGAGTTTAAACTTTAGAGGGAAGCAAGCCACAAGGCAAACAGATGGATGAGATGACAGTAGTTTAGATAAAGTTCTAGAGTAAAATACAGCCTTCAATAAGCAAGAGAAAGGGCTAACTGTAGTAACACATTAGAGTCTCTGGAGAGCCTCCTTGAGTAGCTAACAGGAGTATAGACATGAAGGAAATGGAGGAGGGGAGATGTGGCCATGACAGAAAAGACATCCTAGGCCAAGTGAACATCAACTGGCCTGAGCCTAGACCAGGCCTGAAGAGTTCAAGGAGTCTGGTGAGGTTGGGATGGGAAGGTACAGGAACAAGAAATGAGGTCAAGGAGAGCACAGACCAAACGTTTAACACATGATGAGCAACTGAGACTGTTTGCCTTTCTCTAGAGGATAGGGACATGGTGCGAGGACTCAGAGCAGAGGAGCAATGTCCCCAAAGCAGATGTATTTGAGCAGGATCCTTCAGGCAGTTAATAGAAGCAGAGAAGATTGAAAGGGGGAAGAGCTGGGAATCTGTCCAGATACAATAACCACCACCATGCAGGACAAGTTAGCCTAGAATTCACTATTGCAGTGCTTTGAATGAGAATGACCCCCACAGGCACATATATTTGGTTGCTTGGTCACCAGGGAATGGAATGTATGAAAGGATTAGGAGGTGTGGCCTTGGAGTAGGTGTGGCCTTGTTAGAGGACGTGAGTCACTGGGGGTGGGCTTTAAGGTTTCAAAAGCCCATTCCAGGATCAGTCTCTGTCTCACTCTGTGTCTCTGTGTCTCTTTGTCTCTGTCTCTGTCTCTCTCTCTCTCTCTCAGTGTGTGTGTGTGTGTGAGAGAGAGAGAGAGAGAGAATCTGTCTCCCTGTCTCTCCCTCTTTCTCTCCCTCTTTCTCTCTGTCTCTCTCTCTGTCTCTGTCTCTGTGTGTGTGTGAGAGAGAGAGAGAGAGATAGAGAGAGAATCTGTCTCCCTGTCTCTCCCTCTTTCTCTCTCTGTCTCTCTCTCTCTGTCTCTCTCTCTGTCTCTCTCTCTCTCTCTCTCTCTCTCTCTCTCTCTCTCTCTCTCTCTCTCTCTCTCTGCCTACTCCCTAGGGATCAGGATGTAAAGCTCTCAGCAACTTCTCCGGAACCATGCCTGCCCATGTACCACCACACTCTCCACCAGTGTTTTTCAACCTGTGGGTTGCAACCTTCACAGGGGTTAAAACACAGATATTCACACTACAATAATAACAGTAGCAAAATTACAGTTATGAAATAGTTATAGTTGGGGGGTCAACACAATGTGGGGAACTGTATTACAGGGTCACAACATTAGGAAGGTTGAGAACCACTGTTCCCCACCATAGTGATAATGGACTAACCCTCTGAAACTATAAGCTAGTCCCCAATTGAATCCTTACTTTTGTATGATTGGCCTTGGTCATAGTGTCTCTTTGCTGCAATAGAAAAATAGCTAAGACAATTATGACTCAGAGGCTGGCCTTAAACTCCTCATTTTCTGGCCTTCACCTCCAAAGTGCTGGAATTGCACACATGTACCACCATACTGGATCCCCTCAGCACTTCTAACAGCGGCTTATCCTTTGTGGTCCAGCTTGCTGGCAATTATGGAACTTACCTGACCAAGGTAGTCACCTTTAGGAGAGGTTCATGTATCAGCCCGTATCCAGTGTGCTTTCTTAACTTCCAGCTAATGCTTTATGTTATAACTGAGCATGCCCAAGTGTGTTCCCGCTTGTCATTTTAACATTTCATGCATGATCTTCATAACTGTGTCCTGGAAGGTCCAAAAAGAAAGAGGAAAATGTTTACCATCTATAGCTTCTCTTTTAAATGAGCAAAACAGGATCAAGAAAAAGAGAGGGTTTTTTTTTATTTATTTTTTTTTTTTTTTTTTAGCAAAGTCTTTGAAAACCCAAGATCATCACATCTGAAAATAATATCTATGGAGCCAGAAGGATGGCTTATCAGGTAAAGGGTCTCATCACCAAGGCTGGTGACCTGACTCTGATCCCCAGGACCCACATGCTGGAAAAAAAAGATTTGATCAATGAAAGTGTCTTATGAAATCCACACACATGCTACGACATTCTTGTGTAAATAAATGAACATAATAAAAGATGTCACCTATGAAAACATTTAGGTCTCAAAAGCTCAATAGACCAAAAGTATAATGTACAATTAAATGTCTACCTACTTCAAATTCATTATGGATCTACAGACCTTTCAGTCTTCATAGAAAAAAAAAAAAATCCCATACCCTGAGCCTTGCTTCCTATGTCCCCAGATGAGCTATATATCCTCCTGCTACTTCCATTTTTCTGGTTGTAAAATCCTGTTTGCCATCTGCATTAGGTGCCTGGGGCTTTCCCCTGGTCCTCTGATGCTCTCTTCCCAAACTCAGCCTTACAAGAGGATCACAGACAAAGCATTGGGATGAATTCTAAGTACCTGCAGGGGAGGAGTAGTCCATTATCTTACCATGGCTAATCAACATAATTTTGTTTCATTTGATGTTGTTTCGGTTTTAGTTGAGATACTGGATAAAAGTAAGGAAGAGAGTTTATCTTCTCGCATGTACAGAGTATTGCAGCAGAGGTGTTTATTTCAGTCAGCTAGAAATCTAGGGGGCGGGTTCCAAAGTCCAGTTCTTCCCCTTCTGAAATCCTGAGTCTTGTGAAGAAGGATGATTCCTGGTTTAGGAATCAGGCTGCCCTCAGAGAAGCACACCGACTGAACTGTCCTAACTCCTCCCAGGATGCTCCTCTGCATGAAAACAGGCCACCAAGAGGCTGTCCCAGTTTACTGGACAGACCTGCCACTTCCAACCCAAAGCCTTTCCGAAAAGCTCTCATTTTGATGAATGAAGCAATTTATCCGGAAGATGGGAATGGCAGAAAGAACGATGAGATAAAGAGTGCTACTTCAGCCCTCTTGGTGTGGTCTGGATGGCACCCCAACCACGAGCCTTGTCAAGTGCCCGATGTTCTCTCGGATAAGCTGTTCCCACGCGCTGGGAAGCACTGGAAAGTCTTTTGGGCCTGTTGCCATCGACTACCAGGAAGAAAAATGACCTTCTTATTCCAAGCTCTCTCTTTTTTTTTTCTTTTATGGCCATGGCTGGTGTTGCTTTAAGTAAAGCAGTTAAAACTGCTTAGCCTCCAAATGTCTCATTCATAGAATGTACTTGAGTTAGTTGAGATAAAACACAGAGAAGGCAAGACGCTGCGGAGACAGCAGGTATCTTCAAGCTTCCCCCCGGCCATTTTTTGGATATCTAAAGTTGAGCGATATTTGTCTCAAGACACCGTTTTTACAACTCATCATAAAAATGCTCAGAAATTAAGAATGACACCCCCATAGCCCCTAAATATTGAACAATTCTGTCACTGTGAGTTCACTTGTTAATACTATACCAATGACAGGTGTATGGGGTTTCTTTCCACTATCAACGGAAAGCACATTTTTTTAACCTTCTGTATCTCATTTAGTATCCTTCCCATTAAACTATTTTTCAAAAAAAAAAAAAAGACAGAGAAAAGAAATGAAAATCCACATCATTTTATACTCCAATCCCCTTTTCAATACTGTTTCAATTATTCTCCAGAGAATGAGAATACAGCTCACTAGTTCTCCCAGAACTACGTTCTTTTTGCAATCAATATTTCTTTTATGGGACACATTCTATGATTTTATCTTAAATAAGATAATAGCTTCCATTATTCCAGAGTCAGTGTTTCTCTCAGCACACTCAAAACTTCATGTGAAGATGGAGCAAGCAAAAGGAAGAGCTCTCAGCCGTTCATCAACAGTCAGTTAGACGTCATTTGTGAGAAAGTTACCTGACATCTTCTAATAGTTATGTTAAAACAATTACCTGGCTAGGATAAGAATGGGACACAAAAGGAAAAAAAAAAGAACAGAGGTTGAAGTAGGTCTTACTCTAAAAATTAGATGCATGAAGTAAACAATTTAAAAAACCCATAGACAGTCAGCTAATAGTTATTACACTCAATAATTTAGCATGATATGCATGACGGTTTTGACCTCCAAAATAATTTAGCGCCTTGAGCTGAGATTAAATGCAGAACATTAATTTTTCCCTCTGGTTGTCAAGACAACCAAGAGGCCGTCAAATTCGTTTAAATAAAGCCTGCATCATGTAATAATATTAAAGGGAATAAAATATTAATATGGGCCTGTGGTGGAACATTGACCAAAAGAGCTGCACTGAGTTTCTTTTCATTAATTGCCCTGACAATCTGTCTTTATACTGAAACTAGAAATTAAAGTGTCATCTAAGAATTATGTTTTTTGCGTTCAAAAGAAGAACAGGTTAAGAAAGGGTCTTCCAAATGCTGGGAAATTTTTGAATCATCAAGGAACAAAAGTTATGAGTCTGGTCTTAACTGTTAGAATTGCACCCACATCAGGGGTCATATCCATGAAAATGAAGCTTTAAAAAAAAAAGAAGAAAGAAAGACATTTAATTCACTAAGTAAGTCTTGATGAGATTTCTCCCAAAAATAAAAGTGCTTCTAAACTTGTGTTTCACATACAGGCACATACTCCAAGCTTCCTCATTGGCCCTCCCAAATGCATACTGCTGTCTATTCTGAAGGTCATCCTGGTCGGCATCATTCTCCATTGAGTATTCTGTCTGAAGGGTAGAGATTTTCAATTCATAACCTTAAGAATCATTTGTACATTCTGAAGCTGATTTCCCTATATGAACCATGCATGTTCCATATCTTTCATTATTTTTTAGTTTTGAAACAGAATCTCACAGTATAACCCAGGCTAGCCTTGAATGCACTATGAAGCCCAGGCTATCCTGGAACTCATCATCTTTCTGCCTCACCTCACAGAGCTGGGATTGCAGAAGACAAATCTCAGATCACTGGCTGCATATGAAGATTTTAGACATCAAAGTCTCTAGTGGTCATAGGTTAACAGCATGAAAAATGAACAGTACATAGTTTTCTAGGTTCCAGGAATTGTGTTCTCAGCAGAAATGTTCACTTTACTAATCGAAAAATTCACACAAAATCATTTAAAAACTAAACTTCATTTTAATTTTATTTTAGCCATACCTAGCATTCTTTAATGCTCATCCTGTTATCTTTCATTACCAGATAGGTAACAAACATAACAAAAGCTGGAGGCTGGCCTCTTACAATTCCCCCATCCACAGGGCACAGCAGGGCATGTGCCTTTAAGCTGAACTTCCATTGACTTCAAAGAACTCTCTGTGTGAGGGAGCCAGGCAGAAGCAGGGAGAGAAGCAGAAATCTGTCTGGGGCAAGAGTTAGGGGAAGGGGAGTGGGGGGGGCAACAAAAGAAAAAAAAACTTTCAAATTTCCAATGAAAGCACTGAATTCTCCAAACAAGGCAATTGCCTGGTAATGTTGAGATCAGACAGGAAATCACAAAAGTTAGAACTGGAGCCAGACAACTTAGCTTCACGTGGAAAAAGGAAAGAACATAGTAATGACAATTACTCAGAGCAATTACAGGCACAGGATCAGAGACAACTAGCGTTCCCTCAGACTGACCTACAGTCACTTAACAGAAGACCTTGGACAGCATTCTGGTGTTCCGAAGCAGGTCTGTCATTGAAGGATGTGGGGGCCATTTGTATCAGAGTCAAAGGATCAGGTAAGTTTTTTGTCTTTTATTCATATTTTAATTTAAAAATATAAGTTCCCTAAATTAACTAAGCTGAGCTATGTCTATAGTAAGGCAGAGGGCTTGCCAATGAAATTTGAAGGAGATCTGATTTTTATTCTACAGCTGCAGCTGCATGCACTTGGGACTAGGAAGGTGTCAGTTGCTCTGTTTCCAGAGCCTCTCACCTCATTTGCCAAATGATCCTATACTAGTCATCACTGGGAGGTGTGGCTCCCCTTTATCAAAACCCCATTCGAGAAGGGATAATTAATGGAAAAGACACAGAAGGACGCATTAAGTTTCAATCACTGCCTAGATAAAATCAAAGACTTGCAGAGTAATGTAGTAATGTGTGACTGTCCCTGAGCAGTCCTTAGTTCATTTCCTGGAGCAAAGGCATGCTCCCTGGGAGCTATATTGAATTCTCTTACTTAACTAGGCATCTACAGAATGACCAAAAAGGTGCCAGCTTCTCATACAATCTTAGACAGTGCTCGTTAACAAAAATGGTAAGAATCTAGACTTCAGACAAAACCATGGAAATTGTATCTGGAAGTTATGATTTGGAGGGAGGCATTTCCCGTCAACCTCTATGTCCCATTCAGAATCTACCACTATCGGCTGGACCACAGCACAGGATACAGATGTGACATATATTAACCCTGCATTCAAAACCTTTGCATCTAAGCCAGTGGTGTCATCTTGTAACTAGGTAACAGGCATGGCAGGGATGAAGATATTCTAAAGGGACAGTTGTGTTCCCCTAGTTTGGCTAACAGATTATTGAAATGAAGGGCCTCGAGAATCCCAGGAACCTTCTGCTTAGAGAAGAGAAAGCCTGGGCCGGACAGAAAGGAATTTTTTTTTTTCCAGAAAGGCTTACAAGTCATTTGACCAATGACTGGTTAGTGGCAGGCAGGACCAAACGTTGACTTGGACTGCTTAGAGATACATAACTCTGGCTTCTACTTAAACCATAACCATATTTCTTTACCCTGGAAAGGAACTGGAGGGGAGGTAAGGAGTTTGCCATCTCTCTCTCTCTCTCTCTCTCTCTCTCTCTCTCTCTCTCTCTCTCTCTCTCTTTTAATTGAAAAAAATTTCTTAATGCAGTCACATTAAATAAACCTGCGTTTTCTGCTTTTTGCTATCTCTCTTTTAATTGAAAAAATTTTTAATGCGTCACATTAAATAAACCTGCGTTTTCTGCTTTTTGCTATGAATTTGGCCATTTTAACTGTCTGAAACTGACTTGTTGGGACAAAGTTTGACTGACTATGACCCTAAGTTTGATAACAATGGCACTCAGAAGGCTGAGAGGCCAGAGAATCAGACATTTGAATCCAGCATTGAACACATGGCATGACCCTTTGTCAAAAACAAAAACAAAAACCTCTCATCTAAAGTTACGGAAGAGATGCAGATGACAGATAAAATGCATAGTACCTAGTATATTTAAATTTCATAAAAAATAATAATTGTGCTTTTTAATTATTACAAAATTATTTTAAGTATTTTTGAAGTATTAAATATACTTATAAGTCTCAAATATTGAATTAAATATACTAAATATGTACTAAAATATATACTAAATGTATACTAAAATATACTAAAAGCTCTATGTTCTTTATCTGAAACTCAAAGTCAGATAGACAGCCTGCATTTTTATTTGCTTGATCTGGCAACCTTAGGAGGGTGATGCAGCAAGAAAAGAAGATAGAAAAAGTTCCAGCTCATAGTAGCTGAAGAGGACCAATATATCACTCTATTAAATGACTTTCTGTGCCAAGAATAGAACTCAAATATTCCAAAGAATTGCATGAATAGTCTGTGTACTCAAATATACTTGATCATCACTTAATAAACACATGAACATGTTATTCCAAAAGAATGAAGTGTTGTTTGGGTGAATTGTATTTGGCTATATAAATAATTAAGTTAAACTATTATTGACCTAATGATAGCATGTATGACATGCATAGTCTTGTGTAATCATTAAAATGTTTTTATCCCTAAACCACCAAAAAACATTTATTTGGGGGACATTAGATGTAGCTTATAATTGAATTTTCTGAGATGTCTTCTAATAGTCCATATAAGTACTGCATCTATCTACATGTGAAGAGTGGTTGGAAAAAAAGGAATTTTTCCTCTCTTTCTTCCTTCTCTTCATCTTCCATTAACCAAAATCTAGTCTGAACTATGAAATCTTCCTCCTGTATCCTGGTCATCATTTTCTCAAAGCTCCTTGAAACCAGGACACAGTTTGTGTATCATAGTTTCCAGTTTTTACGACTTTGAAAAATACTTTACAACATACTGTGAAACTTTGCATTTCTTATTAAAAATAACTATCCTCAAGAAGCTATTTGCAATTGAGATCTGCTTGAAAAGTCTGTTTTCTCCAGTGGAGTGTCACTGGCTCTATCACCCACAATCCAGGGTGATATATGCCCAGGATAAGTTGGCCGACACAAAACAGGCTCAATGGTTTTTTTGTGTGTGAGTTTTGTGTTTAGTTTTATTCTGTTGTCTTATTGGTTTTCTTTTTTTTTTTAGCAGCTCATTTTGATTTTCACTTATTGTTTGTTCATTGTTTTTCTGCGTTTTTGTGAGAGAGTAAGAGAGGGAGAGAAAGAATATGAAGTTGAGTAGGTAGGGATATGGGAAAGATCTGAGAGAAGTTAGAGGAGGGGAAAGAATATAATCAAAATCCATTGCATGAATACAATTTTCCATCTGACCACCTATGAAAGGGGTGTTCTTTTATGCTTTGAATCCAAATTTGCCCCTCACAGTCTCAAGTTTTGAATGCTTGATCTGGGCCTAATGATATTAGTTTGGAAGACCGTAAAACTTTTAGAAAATTGCAAAGTAGGTCCAAGAGGAGAGCCTCTGAAAGGTCATAGTCTCGTCCCTTGTTCTAGAGAAATTTTTCTTCCTGATCCAGCACCATGTGAAGATCTCATGCTACACTCTTCTGGTGGTTTGACCCCAAGATGTTGGAGATGCCAGAGCCATGGGATACCTGCACAGGAGAGCTGCCATCTGTGTGTGGAACCAGCACAAGAGAAAGAAGTGTGTTGCCATCAACAAAGCTGAAAGGAGTTGGAGATCTGGAGAGCACTTTGACTTCTGACATGGAGATACACAGTGTGGAGTTTGCCCAGATGATTTTCAGTCTTGCGTTGGTCCAGGATTTCCTCATTATGCTCTCTTTCCTTCCTTTGGGAACAGTAATGTATATGCTGTGCCATTCATTTATATGTTGGAAGTATGTGGTCTCCTTTTTATCATGATTTTGTAGGGGATTACAGTAAGGAGATTGCCAGAGTCTTAGAAGAGACTGGACTTTGACTCCCACTGCCAGAAATTAAACTCATTTTCTGTCCTTCACTGCTGTAATATACTGATATTCTCTAAAACGATGGGCCAAAATAAATCCTTCCTCCATTAATGTTTTCTGGGTCATGTATGTTGTCACAGGAAAGTGAAACTAATGGATTATTTGTTGTCTCACTGTCCTTTATCTAAGTGAGAAAGTTGTGGCTCTCGTTCCTAAACTATGATGATTTCTGCACAGGTAATTATTCATAGGGAAATCTTGATATTATCTGAAGTCAAGTTCATGGAATGTGTAATACTGTCTAAGTAGTACAATATTTTAGATCATTCAAAAATGCAGTTGGTTCATTTAGAAAGGAGAAATTACTAATTGTGCAATTTTACATAAAAAAAAATGTCAATTAAAAATTGAATTCACTGATCACATGGGAAAATAGCCTAAGTCCATAGGAATCTGGTGGATATTCTCTGTCTCTTGCTTTTTCATGGAAGATATTCCGCATTTCTAATTGCTTGTGCAAAGCAAAATTGTAATGAGAATGATAGTGCATGTGAAGAACAATGCATTTGCATGCAGTTCTTGTTATCTATCAATCCTTGTTTTAACTGCTTTTCATTGCGTCCCTGTGAGTCAATAATCTATGAAGCAGATAAGATTAGTCAATTTTATAAGTAGAGCAAAGTTCAGTGCCTTGCTCAAAAATCATTCTACAAGTAAGAGACAAACAGAATCTTAGTTCAGTGATCAAGCAGATATCTACTCTGCACCCAGTCCCCAGAAACTAGGAGGTCTACAGCATTATAAAGAGTTTACAATCATATCCTAATCCCATGTTTCAGACACCTGGCTTGAAGCATTAATATTATTACACAAACTGTGAAGGTCTACCAAGATAAAATTTACATATAGTGCATAAACATGCTCACACTAAAATCTGCAATTTAATTAGTTTATCTCTTTTCAAACAGGTTTTTATAGTTTATTAGTAGATGCCAAACTGAATGTGCATACATAAAAATATTTTTCATAAATTACTTGTTAAAAATTCTTTTGATCTGACAATGAACACATATAATCCTCATACTCAGAAAGCTGAGGCAGGAGGTTGCCAAGTTAAGGAAGAGCCAGGACTATAGTAAGACCTCATCTCAAAACAACAAACAATAATGTGCGTGCGCGCGCGCGCACACACACACACACACACACACACACTTTCTTTTTACTGTAGTCCTATTGACTTCAGAAGCTAGACATAAGGATTGGTTGAGCCTAGAAGTTCAAGATTAGCCTGGGAAATATAGACAGACCCATATGCTTCATTACATTGAAATGTTATTTGCTTGTGTATTAACTTGAGAGAAATAACCTGTCTCTGAAAATCTAATGTGGTCTCACCCTTCTGAAAGTAACTTCAAAATCTTCTTATACTGTAAAAATGTTTCTCCTTCATGTGCCTCAAAACATGTGACAGTGTTGGTAGAATGTCTGCTAATTATCTGTTTTTAAAATTTTATAGATTGATTTAATTTTACATATCAGCCACGGATTCCCCTGTCCTCCCTCCTCCTGCCCTCCCCTCCCCCTGCCTTCCCCCCAGCCTACCCACCATTCCCATCTCCTCCAGGGTAAGGACTCCCCTGGGGAGTCAGCTCAGCCTGGTAGATTCAGTCCAGGCTGGTCCAGTCCCCTCCTCCCAGGCTGAGCAAAGTGTCCCTGCATAAGCCCCAGGTTCCAAACAGCCAGCTCATGCACTAAGGACAGGTCCTGGTTCCACTGCCTGGGGCCCTCCCAAAGAGTTCAAGCTAATCAACTGTGTCACTTATCCAGAGGGCCTGATCCAGCTCACAACCAAAAATGTCTGCTTTTTATAAGACTCGTTGACGGACAGCTCTCAGCTGAACACTGCAGGGGGCACTGGAGAAAGACTAAGTAGAAGACCCCTGTCCCTCTTACATTCCGGTAAGAAAGAAGAGATAAAAGGACCTTCCTTGCTCCTCAGGTCTAGAGACAATAAACAAATAAAATAAGTGACTTCTCAGTGAAGGGGCACAAAGCTCAGTGATTTGATGTCCTGTTTGTAGGAAGGAAATTTTAAAGTGGCACAATTAAAGCAAGGCATGAGAAGGTAACCTCCCCTGTCTTCTCATGTGGTGGCTCATTCATGCTGTAAACAAAGAAATAAACTGCATCAAAAAGTTTTTTTTGTTGTTGTTTTTTTTTTTTTTTTTTTTTTTTTTTTTTTTTTTTTTTTTTTTTTTTTTTTTTTGGTTTTTTCGAGACAGGGTTTCTCTGTGTAGCTTTGCGCCTTTCCTGGAGCTCACTTGGTAGCCCAGGCTGGCCTCGAACTCACAGAGATCCGCATGGCTCTGCCTCCCAAGTGCTGGGACAAAAAGTTTTTTTTTTTAAAAAAAAAAAAAGTAAACATGTTAATGAGTTGTTGTATCCTATTGGGTGCCACAATAATGTTTGGGAAGTTAAGGCCACATTAGCTAGACAATGTAATCAAGGAATACACATATGCATATATATACATACACATACCCATGACATGAAAGATCAAGAAAAAGTGTCCCAGTGGGAAGAAAGAGCATGTATCTGTAACCCTGACATAAGAAAGATACTCTTTTTTAAAAAATAAATAGTTTTTATTAAGAGATTTTCTATTCATTTTACATACCAACCACAGATTCCCCTGCCCTCCCTCCTCCCACCCCCACCATTCCCCCCAGTCCCTCCCCCATTCTCATCTTCTCTAAGGCAAGGTCTCCCATGGGGAGTCAGGAGAGCCTGGTACATTCAGTTGAGGCAGGTCCAAGCCCCTCCTCCCTGCACCAAGGCTTCGCAAAGTGTCCCACCACAGGCACTGGGCTCCAAAAAGCCAGCTCATGCACTAGGGACAGGTTCTGGTCCCACTGCCTGGGGGCCCCCGTATATAGTTCAAGCTAAACACCTGTCTGGCCTATCCAGAGGGCCCAGTCCAGTACCATAGGGGCTCCTCAGCTATTGGTCCACAGTTCATGCATTTCCACTAGTTTGGCTAGTTGTCTCTGTACTTTTTCCAGGCATGGTCTCAATATCCCTTGCTCACAGAATCCCTCTTCTCCCCCATCGACTGGACTCTTGGAGCTCCACCTGGGACCAGGCTGTGGATTTTTGCATCTGTCTCCATCAGTCACTGGATAAGGGCTCCATGATGACAGTCAGGGTATTCAGCCATCTGATCACCAGAGTATGCCAGCTCAGGCACCCTCTCGACCATTGCCAGTAGTCTATGGTGGAGTCATCCCTGTGGATTCCTGGGAAACCCTCACCCCAGCACTCTGTTTCTCCCTATTCCCCTGGTGTCTTCATTTATCATGGTATCTCTTTCATTGTTCTCCCACTCTGTTCCCATTTCAGCTCTTATCCTCCACCCCTTGCCCCCCATTACCCTCCCCTTACCCCCAGTTTGCTCATGTAGATCTCATCCATTTCTCCATCACTGGGCAATCCATGTGTCCTTCCTAGGGTCCTCCTTACTAGCTAGCCTCCCTGGAGCTGATGGTACAATCTGGTTATCCTTTGCTTTACATCTCATATCCACTTATGAGTGAGTACATACCATGTTTGTCCTTCTCAGTCTGGGTTACCTCACTCAGGATGATATTTTCTAGTTCCATCCATTTGCCTACCAACCTCATGATGTCCTTGTTTTTCTCTGCTGAGTAGTACTCCATTGTGTATATGCACCACATTTTATTTATCCATTCTTCAGTTGAAGGGTATCCAGGTTGTTTCCAGGTTCTGGCTATTACAAATAGTGCTGCTATGAACATAGTTGAACATGTGTCCTTGTGGTATGATTGAGCACTTCTTGGGTATATGCCCAAGAGTGGTATAGCTGGGTCTTGAGGAAGATTGATTCCCAATTTTCTGAGAAACCACCATATTGATTTCCAAAGTGGCTGTACAAGTTTGCATTCCCACCAGCTTTCAAAGATGACTGGTGCATTTGAAATGTGGCAAGAGGGCACATGTATGAGTGGAAGTGAATGAACAGGAGCAGTCAGTACCATTTTCCTGACGGCCCTGTCCTCATTTCCGGTGAACATATTTATCTGTGTTCTGCTCACCTGGGCAGTTGGTGGGTGTTAGTCAATGGACTCCAGCTCCCTGAGCAGGAGCTATGTTATAAATTTCATTCCCCATCATACATATTCTACACACTCACCATATGTTCTGCAAGTCCTTCAGAGGCCAGCCCTTTGGACATCTTCAAGATTCATATCAGGTGCTACAGGAAGTGAATGGAAGTATCTGGGGGCAAAACAAATTAGCTCACACATGTGCTCTTCAAATCATGTCTCTTCATTGTTCTGTTTCTCTAAAGCTACAGCTTCTTTTTAGCTTATTTCTCCTAAGTTTTAATTTTTCTCAGCTCTCATTCTGAGCTCCTCTCTTGCCTATCTACACATTTCTAACAGGAGATTCTTTGCAATCCTGAGAAAAATTTCAAAACCCTCAAGGTCATAGCACATTTCTAAAATAGACAATAAGGAAGCAGAGCCATTACCATGGTAACGCACAGGCAGGGACAAGGTGCTTAGTACTTTTTTGGGCCGTGGACACTGGTCTGAGTTATCTAGCAGTTTGACTTTAGCAAGCCAAGAATTGGCATGCTTTTCTTAGTGTGCTTTGTGTAGTAACCTTGGTAGACACCTACAACTCTGACCTTGTGCATAATGGTAAAGTTTTAAACTTACAATTCATTTACAAAATGCCTTTAGTCTAGTTTGAACTTGCTCTGAGGTAAAGATGAGCTAATTGTGTACAGTTAGTCTGAGCAAAAGTAGCAAGGCAGGCTTTTAAGCATCTACAGTCCTCATGGGACAATAGATCTAGTCATGAAGCATATCCTAGTATATTTTCTATCTATCAGTTCTATACAGCTAAATGAGAAGTCATCTTTCTGACCATCCATGGAAATATGTGCCCAATAGATGGAATATATACATGAAATGAACACACCAGCAGTGGGGGGAAAAAACCCATAGCTGTTCTTAGGGAAGAAACGAAAAGGTACACGAGCGAAACTGCACAGACAGGAGCAATTGGTCATTAACAGTAACTCCACAGTCTTGCCAGGTGGGGCTCCCCATCAGAGAGTCTGGTGGGTCGCCCTGCTGAACACTAGGTGTCACCTGCGCATACTCCCACAGCCTCTTGCTACCAGCAGCTCTCAATAATATGCAAAGCGGTATATTAGCCACTGGGGATACAAAGATGAATATCTTCTTGTAACAGCCCTCATAGAGGTCAAATGACATCCACAGATAAAATTATAAAGCCAACAAACACAGGTAATGAGAATTCAGAGCACACACGACTGCTCAGAGACAACCTACACACTTAGACACACTGACTCTGGGGCTCTTCTTCTTTTCTGAGGAAACCATCTGGAAGGTTTTCAATGTCTTTCCCTCTGACAAACAGCAATCAGCTTACACACAGTGGTGGGATCCATCTGCTAGTTCTGTCTCGCTTTCCAGAGGCGTATCTGTCAACACGTATACCACTCATTTCTGGTGTGCTCTCTGATAGGGTTGCAAACATTGCTAAACAAATCCTGGCGTCTCTCACTCTCCAGTTTCAGTAAGTTAATTACTCTTCCATAAGATGTGATTTCCTGGGACTCAGTGAGCTGACATTGCTTCCTGTTAATTTATTCGGGGCTGAACAGTTACATTGATTAGACCACTCCACAGCATGGGTCTTGATGCTTCTGGACTGGCTCTCTTTGCATTTTAATGCAGTTAATGACAGAAGAGTAGAGCTGGTGTGCCTTCTACTATTACCTCTTTACGAGTCCAACACATGCTTTCGGTTCTTGATAGGAATAGGCATTGTTTGTGCGGAATACTAGAAGAGGATCCTCTTCTTCGTAAGTTTGAGCATCACTAAAACTTTGGTGGAACAGGTATATTGTGTGATGCAACGTACATGCTTTTAGGATGAGAGTTCTGTAGGTAAGGACGAACATTGTATTAAAAGTGGCATTTTGAAGGATGATGGTAGTACAGCGTGCGTGCACCTAGCCACTGGCACAGAAAAACTGTTCGGGTGAGTTACTGACATTTCTGCATGAGCTGCAAACGGAGTGATGGAATGTGTCCTGGCAGACAATGTTAACAGGACAAAGCTCAGAAGAGCCCAGGAAGATGGAAAGACTGTTGACTTGTAAACAGCCTGCCCTGCTGCGTTCAGTGTTTTAACACATTGGGTACCTTTCTTAGCTTTTTACTTCTTTTCTCTCTCATCATGCTGGAAACAATTTTGCTCATTGCTTGGATGCACTCCAGAAGAGCACAAAGAACTTCAAAATGCCACTCCAGAGAAAATAGACTAGGAAGTCTGGCTCGGAGAGCTCTTTGCAAACAGAAAAGAGGTTCCCAAGGATGCCTCAAGAAGAAATGTCTTCTCGGGACTCTAATATCTAATGTTGCAATTGCAGTCTTTGCTTACAGTAATTTTCGCTCTTATTCGCCTCCACTACCTCAAGGCTGCTTTAAAAGCCAGCTGTTCTCTTCAGCTTAAGTCAGTGGTGCGTAAGGGGAACAGAGGAAATAGGAAATGAGCGATTCACTGGACAGAAAGCAGAGCAATTAGCAGATGGGAAGCTCAGAGAATGGAGTAGAAGAGAGCAGGGGAATGATGCCAGGAGTGGTTTGATTCTGCTTCTGGAACAGAATGTCTCAGTCTTGCTCAGGGCCCGAGACTCTCTAGTCACCCTGGATCCTTCCCCAACTCTCTCTACAAGCTCACTGGCTCAGGGCTATGGCTGCAAGTTCTGGTCCCCTTCAAGCGAGGGTGTGTGAAGGATGGTTGTGATGCAAGCTAATGGGAGTTTAAGCAGGCTCCAAGCAAGTCTAGCTCTGAGAAAAGATAATGGGGCACATCCCCACAGATGTCCGGGCTTCCTAAAAGCCTGCATTTATGCTCAGCTGAGGAATAAAGGACTGAGTGAAGAAGCTACCCTCAAAGCAGACCATGCCTCCCAGTGTACCATGCCTCCCTTCCAGGCCAAGAACTACACTGACTTCCTGAGAGAATTCAGCCCCACACAGGCATGTGGCTTTACCAAGAACCCCAGTGTCGTCAGTGCGGTTGAGGTCTGCCAGTATTTCTCAGGCCTTTGAGTACTCATTTCACAGGATGCATCTCCACAAGGAACAGCCCAGCTGAACAAGACCAGCCATGTCCCATTAATTGGGGTGGAGGTTGGAAGTCTCTACCAAACCAAGAAGTGTAAGGCAGAATTCTTCTAACTGGCACTGGTCCACTCATCACTGCTTTCTCTGATCACTAACATGAGACAAGTTTTAAAAATCAGCTGACAGGCAGAAGGATAGAGGGGAAAGAAAAGCGTAAGAATAGATCATCATTTTGAAGTAATGCCTTGATACGAATTTTCAGCCATTGCTCAAACAGTTTGTCTCACAATGCAGAAGGCATGGAACATTTCTTGAAAGCCTTCACCTTCTTCAACACAGACCATAGCAAGCATGCCAATAGTCAGGAACAGTGGCTCATGTGACTGTGCTTGAGCTGTGGCCACCTTTGTTTATCTATGAAATTCTGTACCCCCAAGCTATGATCATCTATCTGAGTTACAATTTTTCAATTTTAATATGGTACAATAGAAATCTATGCCTATAGTAGCCATATTCTTATCTTTGAGTTCTGATCATTCCCTAGCTAGCAAACATGCAGTAGACTGCCTGTGCAGCAAGCTTCAGCTCACGGTCAGCCACACAATCTGTATAAACAGCCAAGTTTTTCACATTGTATTGGGCAGCTAAGCATGACATGCAGTAGGCTATAGTCCTGAAACTGTTTTAGGCTTATGATATTTTTGGCATCCTGTCCCATCATAAGTCAAGGGGTAAATGTACTTAACAGATGATAATTAAACATTATAACTCCTAATAAATAAATGATTTTTGCCATACATGTCTCAAAACTTCCTAATTCCTGTATTTCCATAGATATTTACTAAATACCCACTTTAAGCAAGATCCCGAGGACACATCCATGAACTACGCCAGTGAAAAAATAAAAAAAAAAAAAATGTACCAATGAACAAATAAATGCATAAGGCATCATATGGTGATTCCTATTATAGAGGAAACTAGAAAATGTAAAGGGATGGGAAAATGAGATAGGTAGGAGACAAGAAGACTAGTCTTTTATCTAGTATAGTTAGGAAAGGCCTGACTATGAAGAGAATGTTTGATCACACAGCAGTGGATCCCAGAAGAAATCAAGACAAAAGATCTTAAGCAAGTTAGCATAATCAAAGAACAGCACAGAGGCTGGTATGGCTGGAGCATAATGTACTAGAGGAAACAATAGACATGATATCTGGGAGCCACCTCATAAGAAACCCAAAGGGCTACATTGGACATTGTGGCTTTTCTTCAGTTGAATGGGAACCCTGGCAGGGTTTTGAGCATAGAAATACCTTTTCACTTAACAGTCACAGACCTCCTCTAATTGCTGTACAAAGAGTAAGGAGGGGATAAGAATGAGTTAAAAAATATTTCCTGCTTTTGCAGAGGATCTGAGTTCAGTTTCCAACACCCATGTCAGACAGCTCACTGCCTATAACGCCAGAACAGGGAAACTGAAGCCTCCTTCTAGCCATCGCAGACACACACATAGTATATATTCCCACAGACACATACACATATCTTTTTCATTACACAGACTTCCTGACTGTGGTGAATTGAATGAAATGTACCTACAGGCTGGAGAGATGGCTCAGGGATTCAGGACCCTTCCTGCTCTAGCCGAGGACCAGAATTTGTTTCCCAGTATCCACGTGGTGCAGCTCATCACCACTTAAAACTAGAGCTCCAGTAGATCCAACACCTTCTTCTGGCCTCCATATGTGTGCACACAAGCAGACACACACATTTTAAAAATAATAGAAATTAAAATAAAACCTTAAAAGAAAGAGAAAATAGGGAGTACTGGAATGAACATAATAGTAGAAAACCCATTTCTGGGCTCTGCAATAACAAAGCAACCAGGGGTTGATGGTGGCAAAAGGGACTCTGGTAAGATGTGTCAGATCCGGGGAGTGTTTGAAGGTAACATCCACAAGATAGGCCATTGGATACAAACCATTTGGGTAACATGGTTTTATGGCTATGTAGGTGGACACTGCCCCATCGACTTCACATTCCTATCTAATCACAAACCAACTCCTAATTAATTAGGGTAATTTTCAATTAACTCTAATTAGAGCCTGCTACATTTTAAGCAATGGGGATGTTCCTGGTAGCAACATGTCACATGCTTTCCCACCTCCGGTTCATCTGTACCCTCTGTGAACTGTTTGCATCTCACTTGCCATAGCAGCCTTCAGATGACAGTGTGGGAGCGACAGTATTCTGCAAAAGAGACCATCTGCCCCCAAGTCCCATGGCTAGCTGTCTTTCTAAGAAAGTGTAACTTACAACTGACTCCCAGTCCTTTCAGGTAATAAAATTCCTGATCTATGCAATGGCTTTTTCCCGTTTCTCAAAACTACATGTTAACAAAAGGTCACCAGCTGGCTCTGGTTCCCTGTGTGCTTTGCAAGGTAATATACTTCAGAAAAGGAAAGCTTAACTTAAAGGTCAAACTACAAAATCTATTTTTCCTGACTCTAAAATATTGAACATGTCCTTAGATTCATGGGTAATGCCTTATCAGCCTGGATGGCCACCACTATTTCCTTAAAACTAATGAGAAAATGTTATGAGACAAAAGCAACCAAAGACACACCAGAACCTTTATCAACTCAGAAGTCTTTGAAGTTTGCTTTGCCCACCATAACACGCTCAGAAAACATATACATTCCTTAAACGCACACTTATAAACTAAACCAAGCGTATGAAGCATGGCTTTACTTTTAAATAAAGGAAGGAAGGAAGGAAGGAAGGAAGGAAGGAAGGAAGGAAGGAAGGAAGAGAGAGAGGGAGGAACTTAAGTGAAATGTCTGCCAAGATTTTTTTCAATAATTTTTATTCTAAATTTGAAAAGTATAAATTCTAGCATCAAAAATAAATTCCAAGAGCCGGGCGGTGGTGGCGCACACCTTTAATCCCAGCACTTGGGAGGCAGAGGCAGGCAGATCTCTGTGAGTTCGAGGCCTGCCTGGTCTCCAAAGCAAGTTCCAGGAAAGGCGCAAAGCTACACAGAGAAACCCTGTCTCGAAAAACCAAAAAAATAAAAAATAAAAAATAAATAAATAAATTCCAAACCAGGTATGATAGTAAGTAACTGGTAACTGAAATCCTAGACCATGATAGGCTGTGGCAGGAGGACTGGTATGAGCTGTCGGCCACCCTAGATACAGGGGGAGCACTTGTCTCTCAAAAATAAGTGAATGAATAAATATCTATTGTAAAATCAAAATATGTTCTTTTTAAAGAAAAAATAGGGGCGTTGAGATGAAAGCATTTGATAAAGCTGTAGGACTATGTTCTCTCACTAGGGACTCCCCACGAGACAGCTCAGCCCTCTCACTGCCCGTGGCTTCCCAGGCTTCAGACACTTGAACCGTTCTCACACTCCAGGTGGGGATCCCCTGGCCTATGACCCCACTCTCCTACACTTCAGGACCCTGACTACTGCCCGAGTACTCCCTCGCTGACCTCCGTTTTTATGCCATTTGCTCCATTTTTCTCTTATGTCCTGACATTTCAGTAGTAGCTCATACAGGTGGCCACTCAACATGTTCCTTCAACAGACCGTAATCTTTACCACTCAGCAAATATCTTCTGCAAATTCTTTAAATTACATTTAAACATATCCATGGCTGGAAACCAATTCAGTGACCCAGGACCTGCCAACCAGATGCAAGACTCTAGGTTTAATCCCTGCCCCCCAAGAAAATAAGCATGTTTCATGTTCTCTTTCTATAATTTATCTTTATTGATTTTTGCATATTTCACTTTCTTCGTGTGCTAATTATCATATAAAGGACATGACAATAGCACAGTTAAAAATGAATGCCTGATCTTTCTTAAATTTGATCATTTTGAGGAGAACTCATGACGAAGGAAGTGTAAAGGAGAGAGATTTGTGGAAGGAGGAACTAAAATGTACAATTTGGAGGGACATGGCAGCTAAACTCTGGGCTACTAAAGCCCTCTCGTGTCTGAGTACCTTGATTAATAAATTTAATGTCACAGTAGTTTGGGGTTCATTTTTTCAAACAAATGGCGGTAACACAATAAGACTTCTATGTAGTTGGAGTTTTCTCCAGTCCTGCCTGGGCCTGCAGCTGCTCAGACCCAAGTAAATACACAGAGACTTATATTACTTATAAACTGTATAGCCGTGGCAAGCTTCTTGCTATCTAGTTCTTTTATCTTAAATTAATCCATTTCTATTAATCTGTGGCTTGTGGCTTATCTGTACTTTTATATCTTGCTTCTTCTGTGTCTGGCTGGTGACTCCTGACTCAGCCTTCCTTGTTCCCAGAATGCTCTTCTCTGCTTATCCCACCTACACTATACTTCCTGCCTGGTTACTGGCCAATCAGCATTTTATTTATCAATCAATCAGAGCAACACATTCACAGCATACAGAAAGACGTCCCCAGCACTTCTCAGTTGCCACACTTTAATCAGTTGCCACACTTCAAAATGTGCTAGGAGGCTTTAATAATAGGTTTTAAATGGTCTTCCCATACTTAGTTCTTCTCTTCATAGAATAGAATAATATAAATGTAAAAAAAAGTATTTTTAAGTTACATATAAAGATATTCTTTCTGTGAAAAAAATCAGCATTGTACATAAAGAAATATGAAAAAAATTATGTTATTAACTCTTTCTACCACCCTAACTGATAGATGTGAAATACATTAAATATTTATCTTGCATCATATTAAAATAGTGTGAATAAAAGAATCTGCAGCCCTTCTTAGAAAAAAAAAAAGGTTGGTTTAGTGAATACATTTGGATCCTAAATTCCAGCAGCATGTTGCTTAACCAAAACTCACCTCAGGCAAAATTCATCGTGTGTATTCCTTAACCATCCCTAGTGCTAAGCTTTCTGATAAAACCCCGTGTTGTGAATATTCCTCTATCTCTGCCTTGTCTAAACTGCAAGATAGTTGGTTACAGTTTGCTTCTGATTGTGTTTTGAAGGTAAACAACAAAAAAAAATCAAAGCCTCTTTTAGATTATTAATTATTTTAGGAATCCAGCATATAAACTTGAACTTGGCCATGGTAGAGGGATAAGAAAAGATCAATAAGGCTTAATAAATAATTGGCAGAAATAAATGGCTTTCATTTTGTGTTGTTTGTATAAACAGAGGCACACTATTCTGTGAGAATTTTAAAAAGTAAAAAGAAAACAAAAAGCTAAACAGTATTCTAATTGGAAATGGAGACTGAAAGAACCCAGAAACTGGTGCCTTATAAGGAAGGAGAGAAGGAAGGTTGTAAACCAGGCAGGAAGGGTTTTCATGATATTACCAATTCTTCCTCACTGCTACAGGCCCTGAATGTGCTTAGTAGTACATCATTCACAGAGTAAGCCTAGTTGACAGGAGAAATGATTGCTATGTGCTTCATCTGTGACATGCGATAACCAAGCTTCTGTAAAATCCATGAAAATGCTATAGATTTTAACACAGAAAATTATCAGCTTAAAAATGAACTAAGGAATCCATCTAGGCACCCTTGTGAGGTAATTATTAAATCCACATGGTTTAGTATTCTCCTTGACAAAAAAAAAAATAGACTTTTATCACAAGTAATTTTTATAGAAATGACGTTTCATCAAAAAATTTAAAGATTACTACCTTTATAAAAGACTAGTGTATGTAACTTTCACTCTAATTGTTCACAAATATGTTGTTTCTGAAATTATTTTAACAAGAAAACAGTTGACTCAGATGCTGCTTCAACAATAACCTAATAACGGCTAATTGTTCCACTATGCCATTTATTGTGATCACCACAATAGTATCACAAAGTAGCCTGATTCCAGGTTAAAATATCTTGTTTTCTTAGGTAACTTAAAAATCTGGATGTGCTTTAAAGGCAGGTTGCTCAGACTGCCATTAAGAGAAATTACAGGAGGTTGATTAGCAGTTATGCTTTGCACAAATAATTTGGAACAGCATGCAGAAGGTTCATATAGGTTGAGAGCACACTCCAGAATCACAGACATAAAACATAAGTCAGTAAATCATGATCAGTCCCTATAGCCAGAAAGAAAGACGCTTAGTGATGAGTTTCTCACAACAAACATAAGTTGTTTTGATCTCAAGAACCAAATTCTAAAAGCATGTGTCATGTGCCAATTTACATAGGGCACATTAAATAATGTAGTAGATGGTGTCAGAATAAATGAAGATGCAGGTTTTATATGCCTCATCTGTGTAGAGGTCTCCTTAAAAACCAAGCATGTCCTTTTATACTGATGCGCAGGGAGGGCAGCTTCAAAGGGCAATGCTGATAACCAAATGCATTGCTTATCCACCATGGAGCTTGCTCCAGGATAACTTAAAGCATGCGAGGGAGGAGACGCTAATGAATTCCCTGAGATGGTCTTTTCTAATCGTTGCTTCTTTCAAATATGCCTTTCAGATGGTCTGGAATGGGGTAATTTGAGTTCATATTCTTGGATGGCATCCTTGTAAATGCCTTCACTGGACTTAAGTGAAGACCTACGTGCCATATGTAATGAAGGACACTTATAGAGCGTTTTAACCTTCAAAATGGTCACAGCTCCCTGCAGATAATGTTGAGCAAAGTTAGACCAGCAGAAAAGACAGAATTTTCTTTGGATGATAGTTTTTGCTTACTCTCTAACTGATGATACATAATGTACAAATAGAAACCAGTGCTCACAAGATCTAACAATATAATTTCAGTTCAACAAAATGCTTCGTTTTCATAATTTCTTTCTACTCAAAGACAGAGTATAGCAAAAAGTATTTATAATAACACAATTAAGAATCAAACTTTTACTAACTATCATTCAGAAAACTATGGCTTAGAAAATGAATTAAGATCCATCTCCTACAGAGGATACAGTTAAGGGTTACATGAAAATCATATGATTTATTCTTACTTCTAATTTTTGTCTAAGATTCCTCTTCTGTTTTGAAGAAGACATATCAATTCCAGCTCTATATTAAAGTTTTCACAGGCATATAGAAGTTCATAAATTCATGCCAAAGGAGATTGGGATTTAAATAATTTAGAGTTATGACATTGCCATTACCCCGTGATTTCATTTTCTACATCCCTGAATGGAAAGCAGCCATTTTAACTCAATTGCATGGATTTTATAGATGAGTTAGGATGAAGATTGCAAAGGAATAGACTCTATGAAACTCTCCAGGCTGTGGAAGATTCGTGTCATAGGCTTAGCCACTGCCTAAGCCAAACCCTAGGAGGCAAAAGGCACAGTCTAAACACTACAGAGACATTAGGAGTGCTGTCACAGCAGCTCAAGAGCCAATGATCAGGTTTCCCTTCTGCAATAAGGCTCAATTTTGTACTGCCTGACACTTTCTAAACTATGTTAAATTGCATTTAATTACTTCAGCAAAATCCCTGCATGTTCAGATAGTCCTTTCTTGCATGTTCCTATTGGCAAGTTGGCTAAGGTCCAGCAAGGCTGCCCTAACTGCTATGTGTTGCTTGATTGTTTATACAAGGCAAGCAAA
The DNA here is from genome assembly GCF_004664715.2 of Peromyscus leucopus. Lineage (NCBI taxonomy): Eukaryota > Metazoa > Chordata > Mammalia > Rodentia > Cricetidae > Peromyscus > Peromyscus leucopus. The sequence continues at coordinate 42,845,697 of NC_051077.1, read as the reverse complement.
TGCCAAGCAGCATATTCAAGACCAAGATAGCTACATTTTAAAAAAGGCTTTATTTTTGTCCTATTTGTCCTTTAATCCACTTTGGGTATCTAGTTATTTCCCTACTCTTGCATAAAATCTGATGAAATACATAGTTTCCTCCATCATTATTAGATAATGAGAATATCTTCATTCACTTTCCAACATAAGTACAGTAATAAATACATCCAGCCCAATGCAGTGTATTCAGAGTCTGAATTTTACTTGAAGTTAAAGCCTCTTGCCTCTTCTAGGTTATTTAAGTGCAGAAGGCTGCAATGGGAGTATATTCTATTTCTTCTCTATTTTCCCACCTCACTGCCTCCTCTCCCACCTGACTTTCTAACTCTTATTTGTGTCCCTGAAGGTGTGGAGCAGAGGAAGGAAGAAAAGGGAAGACAAGACGATCTACTCTACTTCCTTCTGGCTTTTGTTGATGTCTACTTATTTCTTTCTGAAGCAGTGAGCCAAGGCTGAATCTGACTTGTGTGAGTTCTCAGTTAAGTCTAAGAACTGACTAGATGTGAAGAGACAGAGGGGTCCTTCCAGCCCTGTTGCAGAGTCCTCCTGGGCAGGATATGACATGGCTACAGAAGATCCAAAGAATTAGTAAATATGTGACCCCCCCCCAAAAAAAAAGCCACCCACATGAATGTTTGTCTCCAACCACTGGCACCCAGTTCATCTGCTCTGTACTTTGCTTTGTCTTGTCATGCAAGAACAGAGTCTGGACCTCCTAGAAGTAGGTACTTCATTTAGGGTGCTAGGAGTTTGAGTAGACCTCTAAGAGCATGCTCTTGAGGAGGTGTTTATTGACTATTGTCACCTTCCCAGCATCCCCCATTCATGGCTCCCACAAAATGAGCAATTCCTCCACCATGCCTTCACCCCTGACCTAAAAACAATGGATCCAGAAGTCCATAGAAGATCTGATACCATGAACCAAAATAAGCCAAATCTATCTTCTTTTCAGTTGATTTCTCCAGGGTTTGTGTGAAATAATAAAAAGCTGACTGGTACAAAGGTGTTCAACAACTAAGCTGTTTCACTAATCTGAGATACAAGTTTGTGCATGGTATAAAAAGCTACCCACCATAATACATTTATTTCCTGGAACCATTTATAAGATTCTAATTTTTTTTTCTCTGTAGACCAGGCTGGCCTCGAACTCAGAGATTCGCCTGGCTCTGCCTCCCAAATGCTGGGATGCTGGGATTAAAGGCGTGTGCCACCACTGCCCCAAGATTCTAATTCTTTACAGCAATTCCAGAGCCACATTACTGGGTCTGATTTCTAATTAAGCTAGCCATGTCACTAGGTTTTGAAGATATAGGACTCAAATTTGGAGTGGCACCTTCTGTCACTCTGGGCCAAAAAGAGAGTTATTCTTCATTATCAAGGGAAAGAGAATTCAATATTTTTACAGAGCCACTTATATCACAACTAAGTATTGGTAAGCAAGAAGATATCGCATACCCATCTCCCACAAAATAATGGAAAAATCTAGGGCTTTGGTAAGTAAACTCCATATTGAAAAAACTCTAAGTACTCCTTACACATTATAATACTTGAGAAATTTGAGGTAGATAATCAGAGACATAAAATCAGAACATGATAGTTTCAATCTGAATGTCCCCAAAGGTTCAGGTTTTAAAGGTTAACAGCCAATGGCTCTACTGGGAGGTGGGGAAATCTTTAGGGGGTGTGGCTTATTAGAAGAAAATTAGATCATTGAGGGGGTGCCTTGGAAGGGAATATGGAGACCCAGTCTCTTCCAGTCTTTCTGCTTCCCAATCACCATGAGAAGAACAGTTTTGCCATGCCACATGCTCCCTACCATGATACAGCATTATGCCACAGGACCATATCAACAAGGCATGTGACTGTGAACTGCAATATATGAAACCAGGGGGCACACAGTAAGTCCTCCCTCCCTGTAAGTGGATTGCCTGGGTTTTTTTTGTCACAATGTATAGAGAAATTACAGTGCTTAAAATAATCAACCTTTTCTTCACACCTGTGTCCCTGACTTCCTGTTTGATAACCTCATAGGCTCCCTGTTTACATGTAACATTGACCTTAACAATGGTACTGGACTTAGGAGGTAGGAGGAGAAAAGAGGTGGGAAGAAACCTAATCAGGGGGATGAAAGATTCCTACATGAAAACCTCAAGACTCTGTAGAAAGAAATTGAAGAAGACACTATATGACAGTGGTTCTTAACCCCTCTGGGGATTGCATATCAGATATTTACATTATGATTCATAACAGTTTCAAAAATACAGTTATGAAGTAGCAACAAGCTAATTTTATGATTGGGGGTTACTACAACTTGAGCAACTAACTGTATTAAAGGACCACAACATTAAGAAGACTGAGAACCAGTGCTATAAAATAAAAAAAGATTCTCCATAATCATGGATTGACATTTAATTTATATCTCAGGAAGCCATTTATATATCCAAGTCAATCTTCATAAAAATTCCAACAGCACTTTTCAAAGAACTTTAAAAAAGAATCTTAAAATTCACATGGAAACACAGAAGACCCTGAATGACCAAAGTAGTCCTAAGCAAGATCAGTGTTGGAGGCATTTGAATTCCTGACTGTAATGTTTACAACACTAATACAGTACTGAAGTAATATAGACCATTGGAACATGTAGACCAATAGAACAGGACAGTGGATAAACTACACTACACAGCTACACTATCTAATCTTTTGAAAAACACATTGGTAGGGGGGAAAAGACAGCAAGTACTGGGAAACTCTTGTGTCCACACATAAAAAAATAAATAAATAAATAAAAGAAAGCTAGACCTGAATTTCTCACCTCTCACAAATAAATCCACTCAAAATAGATCAAAGACTTGATGTAAGACCAGAAACTGCTAGCAAAAATCACAGACAAAGCACATTAAGATGTTGACATAGGCATGGACCATGTGAAAAGCACTCTAGTGACAAAGGAATAACCCACAGGACTGATGAAGGGGTCTGCACAAATTAAAACTTCCTCCTGGCAAAGGACTTACAGGGTGAAGATACAGTGCACAGGAGAGTGGTAAAATTTTTGACAACTGTGTATGACAGGGAATTGTAATCTAGAGTCTATAAATAACTCCAAACATTAAATAACAAAAACACCATCCGTTGAATAAGTTGGCAAAGATTTGAATAAATAGTACTAAAAAGTAAAAAGAAATAAAAATGGACAATAAATGTGTTTTTAAAGTGTCCAATAACCCTAGCCTACAGAGAAATGCAAATCACCATTATATAGCCAACCCATGGCACTCCAGTCATTAAGGCTGTCATCAAGACAACAGACAAGACTGCTGGTAAGAGCAGGGGAAAAGAACACTTACACACTGCTGGTGGGAATATAATTTGTGGAAATCATTATGGCGGTTCCTCAGGGGGAAAAAAATTTCAATCTACTTATACCACTCCTGGGTGTGTGCCTGAAGGTTTCTATGGGGGCAAGCCATAGAGATTCTTGCATACCTATATCTATTACTGAACTACTCACGATAGCCATGATATAGAAGCTGCCTACAGATACACCAACAGATAAGCAAATAAAGAAAATGGGGTACATGTGAATAACAGATCAGTATGTAGCTGTAAAGAATGAAAAGTGAGACTTGCCGGAAAATAGATGGCACCTAAGGATTAAGCAAAGTAAGTCAGACTCAGGAAGACAAATACACTATCTCCTATGCAGAATTAAGATTTAAATTGTATGACATATAAAATATAGATGTATATATGATATAGAAATAGAAAGGGTAGCATGAAAAGAAGAGGCATAAATGGAGTGGGGGAACAAGAGAGTAATAGAGTGTAAGTAGAAGGAAGGACTATTAAGGGTAAGAAAGGGGGTCCAGGATAGGCACCAGGAAGGAAAATAAGAATAATTCCATTATTCCTGATCTAACAATGACTATAAGGTATATATGAAAATGTCGCAATGAGACACAATCCTTTGCACACTAAATATAATGAACAATAAAATGTAACTATAAAATAAAGATGAAAATAAGGGTGCCGACTTGTGACACCAGGTCAAATAAATTACTCAGTACTTAATCTTTTATTACAAATATACTTTAAATATAATTTTTAATATAGTGTGTAGCTGGAGTTTTCTCCAGTCCTGCCTGGCCCACAGTCAGAACAAATCTCTCTCACCTGCCAGTCCTGCAGCCACTCTGACCCAAGTAAACACACAGAGACTTATATTGCTTACAAACTGTATGGCCATGGCAGACTTCTTGCTATCTAGTTCTTATATCTTAAATTAACCCATTTCTATTAACCTATAAGTTGCCACGTGGCTCGTAGCTTACCGGTATCTTAACATCTTCTCATGGCGGTGGTGGCTGGCAGCATCTCTCTGCCTCAGCCTTCCACTTACCAGACCTCTCCTCTCTCCTTGTCCTGACTATACTTCCTGCCTGGGTACTGGCCAATCAGTGTTTTAGTTATTAACTAATCAGAGCAACACATTTCACATACAGAACATCCCACAGCAATAGTGACTCATTTTTTTTAATAAAACACTAAACCCAGTTCTTTTTCCTATTATTGTTATGCAGAGTGACATGTTGCCATTTTCACAAAAGTCTACAAGGCAGTTGAGCATATTCCCACCATCCATCTCCATCCTTACTTTACTTACCCCACCTCACATTACTCTAGTTTATTCCAGAGACCCTTTTCCTGTCATGTCTCTAGTAAATAACATGTTAAATACAGCTAAGACATCTAGGACCCACAAATGAGAGAAAATATGAATACAACGTAGGTGGTACAATTTTTAAAAGGTGATTTTAAAAAGTTATTTCCCCATTCCCCTATTTTCAGCATAGGGAGCTATAAGTTGTCATTTGTAGCTAGGGAAGTAATGAATGAAATAATGATCCTATAATTCAAAACCACCCAGCATCGCAAAAAATCTGAAAGTAGTGGGAAAAAAAAGTACTCTGTTAAGTGACCATGTTAAGTGAACTCAATCTATGATGTGATTTTCTTCATACATCCTAAACTTACTGTGGCCTTTGATTCTTCCCGCCTCAGGTTTCACAGATTGGTTCCAGGCTAGTGGGGAGCCACCTCTGAACATTCAGGAACATTCTTTTCCCTTTGGGTCTGGAATGATTTGAAATGGCTCCTTTCTTGGCTCTTATTATTAGCTGTACCATCGGTGAAATAGGCATTTTCTCCTGTCAAAAGAAAAGAGGGAGAAAATTTAAGTCTTCTTTTTTTCTTAAAGAACGTAGTTACAGAGCCATGACACAACCCATTCAGACCATTAAGCACCCTCTGCTAACAGTGGTAGAGAGCAGCGCAGTTAAATCATTTCATGCCCAATGTAGCTGGAGTCATGTGTCCCTGGAGTCAGCACTGACAGAGGAAGGAAAGACCATTGATGGTGAGTTTTATTTCCATCGGGTCCCTTCCAGTGTTGGCAGTGATACATGTTATGGGAGCTGCATCCCTGAGAAGCAGTGTGTGAAGGACCCAGGATTGCCTTGATTTTTATGTAAAGTGGGAAGATGTAAGAGAGGCATCACAGAATAAAAGTATTTTGTCTCAACGGGAGCTGTCTTTGGTTCAAAATGACCACCACCACCACCACCCCTTTTCCCATTTTCTACTGCTGCCCTAAAAAGTCCCATGGGAAAGCACCCAACCCCATTCTAGAAAGTCAGGGTCAAAACACCCCAGCCAACTGCATCATTTGGCTTTTGTTGAACTGCCCGACAGCTTTACGTTCCCCTGCAACAGCCAACCAGGATGTAGCATTTCTGTGTTCTTTGCTTTTAAAAGCACCCTGTAAAATGCATTCAAGGCTTCTCTGCGAGAAGCGTTTCTCTCCAGGCAGTCTCCAGCTACCAGGCTGCTTAATACATACTCTCAATGTGGACTTTGGTCCTGCTGAGTGGTCTTTGAGTCACTAACCCCACAACATTTGGGAGTCCCACTAAGATCCTTTGGAGTCCCATGCCAGTTTGAACAACCCCGCAGGACTGGCCCAATGCATTTTCTGTAATTGTTCAACTAACCAGTTCAGCCACTCCCATACAGGTTAAACAATACCCAATGATAGTGGAAGCATAAACGGAACTGCAGTCCAATTTGCCTGGCTTAGAGACATCGACATCTAGCTGCCCTGCCAATCATCCTGGAATACACCTCTCCTGCCTGTGAAGAGACCTGGGACCTGTTGGTGAAATTATTTAGGCCACTCCACGTAGTGAAAAGGGAGATTTATTTTGTGGAGTAACTTACAAGTGAAGGAATACTTTACAGGGTCTGGGAAAGGTGTAGCACAGCCCAGCTGTGTTCTCTGGAGAACTCTGCTCCATCTAGCTCCAGCGTCCAGGCTTCAGGAACCAAGAGTGCCAGGGCGCATCGGGATCTCAGGTCTTCAGGGTCCTCTCTTGGCCCCGCCTTGTAGGCATGACAGTTACCGAAGCCTCAATGGGGGTTGGAACTTCCAGATCAAAGCTGGAATGGCTACCCACTACAGGGACCCCTGATGATAGACCCATCCAAGATCTAAGGAAAGTGAATTCAAGGGTTGAGACCATACACCCCATAGTTCCAAATTGACCCACTTTGATTCTGATTCCTCTAGAGCAACAGGTGTACACTGCCTTGGACCTGAGAGATACATTTTTCAGCCTCCCATTGGCAGAGGTGAGTCAACCTATCTTTGCTTTTGAATGGACGGACTCAGAGGGATGTTATGTTATGTAGCTTACCTAGACCAGGTTTTCTCAAGAATTTAAAAACTTTCCAACCATGTTTGATGAGGCATTAATGGCTGACCTACTCCCCTTCCTTCAGAAGTTTCTCATGACCAAACTCTCTTTTTTTTTTTTTTTTTTTTTTTTTTTTGGTTTTTCAAGACAGGGTTTCTCTTGTGTAGCTTTGCGCCTTTCCTGGAACTCACTTGATAGCCCAGGCTGGCCTCGAACTCAAGATGACCTCCTCCTAGCCTCTGAAACTAAAATAGATTGTAAAAAGGTCATGGAGGGACTACTGCCTGAGTTACAGACCTTAGGCTACAAAGTGTCACAAAGAAAGCCCAACTTTGTACATCAGAGGCTGCCTATCTCAGCTACCAGTTGGAGGAGAGGCAAAAGGAGTCTGTCTCAGAATGGGATTGCTGCCATCCTTCAGATCTCAACCCCAAAGACCAGGAGTTGAGTGGAGGAGTTCCAAAAGCAGTTGGATAGTGCTACCTCAGGAAAACAGGGTTTTTGGAAATAGCAAGGCACCAGCACAAAGCGGGGGGGGGGGGGGGGGGGGGTAACTGAACCCCTAATCTAGACTGAGAATGAACAAAGGCATTTGAAGCTGTAAAAACAGCTTGGCTTTGGCTCTAGCCCTAGCACTTTCAGATGTCTCAAAAATCTCTTTATCTATTTGTCCATAAAACAGAAGGCATCGCAAAAGGAATTCTAACCCAAATTTGGAGACACCTTATGGCATACCTGTCCAAACCACTGGATCTGGTAGGCTCAGGATGACCTACTTGTCTAAGAGCTATGGAGGTTACTGCTATCCTAGTGAAAGAAACAGACGAGTTAACTCTGGGTCAGGATCTTTTTTTTTTTTCTTTTAGATTTTTTTTTCTTTATTAAGAAATTTTCTACTCACTCTACATACCACCCGCCTCCTCCCATCTCCCAGCCCTCCCTCCCAAGCCACCCCACATCCCCCAAATCGAGGTCTCCCATGGGGAGTCAGCAGAGCCCAGCACACTGAGCTCTGCTGACTCCAAGCTCCTTCCCACTGTACCAAGGCTGCGCAAGGCACCACACCACAGGCACTGGATTCTCAAAACCCTGTCCATGTACCAGGGGTGGATCCTGATCCCCCTGCCTGGGTATTCCCCAAACAGTTTGAGCCAAACAACTGTCTTCCATATCCAGAGGGCCTAGTCCAGTCCTGTGGGGGCTTCACAGCCACTAGTCTACAGTTCATGGGCTTCCAATAGTGTGGTCGGTCATCTCTGCACTTCTTCCCATCATGATCTCAACATCCCTCACCTGCAGAATCCCTCCTCTCTCTCATCAATTGGATTCCCAGAGCTCAGCCTGGCCATGGATCTCTGCATCTGCTTCCATCAGTCACTGGAAAAAGGCTCTATGATGATAGTTAGTGTATTTGCTAGACCAGTCACCAGAGTAGACCAGTCCAGGCCTGGGTCAGGATCTTATATTTACAGCATACTGCATGGTTGAGGCCCTCCTCTGAGGAACACCAGAACATTGGCTAGCTAATGCCCATGTGACCCTGCACCAAGCCCTACTCCTGGCCTACCCTTAAGTCCAATTTGAGAAACCCACAACCATCAAATCTATCTTCTCTCTTGCCTGCTGACCACCAGCAGGTTCTTGTAGCTAGAGTTTTCCTGCCTTGCCCACAGTCAGGACAAATCTTTGTCACCCTCCAGTCCCACAGCTGCTCAGACCCAACCAAGTAAACATAGAGACTTATATTGCTTACAAACTGTATGGCCATGGCAGGCTTCTTGCTAACTGTTCTTATAGCTTAAATTAGTCCATTTCCACAAATATATACCCTGCCTTGCGGCTCGTGGCTTACCAGCATCTTTTCATGCTGCTTGTCAGGGTGGTGGCTGGCAGTGACGCCTTCTGCCTTCCTGTTCTTTTATTTCTCCTCTGTTAGTCCCGCCTATACTTCCTGCTTAGCCACGGGCCAATCAGTGTTTTATTTATTGACCAATCAGAGTGACTTGACATACAGACCATCCCCCAGCACAGCCAAGTGCAGACCATCTCAGACACCTGCCCTAAGGCCCGTGGTCCTAAAATCATCCTCTATGCGGACCTGCTGGGTAAAACCACGAGGAACCTGAGAACAGGCTCCCACAGGACATACAGAACATCCCACAGCAGGTTTCCATCTGTGACTGTCTTACGGTGACCACAGTGGTCCATGGGCCCTGCCCAGACCTGGTGAACATCTCCCATAAAGTTCCTGATGCAGTGCTCTACAAGGATGGAAGCAGTTTCTTTGAAGATGGAACCAGGTATGTGGAGGCTGCTTTTAATTGAAATTATTTGGGCCTAAACCTTAGGGCCAATGTCTTAGACCAAAGAGAAAGTTGAGGAGGAAAGAGTTTATTTGGCTTACATTTCAGCATTGCTGTTCATCACTGAAGGAAGACATGACAGGAACTCAAATAGGGCAGGATCCTGAAGGCAGGAGCTAATGCAGAGGCCATGGAGGGGAGCTGCTTACTGGCTTGCTTCCCATGGCTTGCTCAGCCCACCTTCTTATAGAACCCAGGCCCACCAGCCCAGGGATGGCACCACCCACCAGGGGCTGGGCACTTCCTCATGGATCACTAAATGAGAAAATGCCTTACAGCTGCATCTCAAGGAGGCATTTCTTCAGCTGAGGTTCCTTCCTCTGATACAGCTTATGTCAAGCTGAAACACAAAACCACCCAGTATAACCAGCTACCTCAGCCCAGAGAGTAGAATTGATTACTTTGACCCAGGTTCTCAGATGGGAAAAGGACAGTCCATCACCCTATACGTGGACTGTAGCAGGAATCTTAAAAGTACTTATTAATAAAATCAAACCCAAGGCGAGTTATTGGGGTCCATGCTGGTAGATCAGAGAGACAGAACAAGTCACAGCTATCTCACCTCGCCGGATCCTCAGCTGGTCTTGTTTCCTCAGACTGGAGGCTTCTGAGTCCTCATCCAGAATGAATCTCAGCTGAATTACTGCTCAAAAGCCTGAATGCTTAACCAGCCACATGCTTAACCAGCCAAATGCTTCTAGTTTCTGGTCCTCACGCCTTATATATCTTTCTGCTTTCTACCACCACTCCCTGGGATTAAAGGCTGGCTTTCTGGGATTAAGGGTGTGTGTCACCATGCTTGGCTATTTCCAATGTGGCCTTGAACTCACAGAGATCCAGAGGGATTTCTATCTCTGGAATGCTAGGATTAAAGGTGTGAGCGCCACCATTTTCTAGCCTTTGTATTTAGTGGCTGTCTGTTCTCTGACCCCAGATAAATTTATTAGAGTACACAATATTTTGGGGAACACAATACCACCACAGTGGACAGACACCATGCTTTCACTACCACACATGCTCACTGTGTGATCTATAGACAAAGAGGACTTCTCAGTGTGAGTTTGGGGTGGGAACCGGGCATTAAAAACAAAGGATATCTTGGCCCTCCCAGAGGCTATTTGGCTTTCCCCTAAGAGCTGGTATCCCCCAATGCTGTGGACATCAAAAACATGACTCCCCTAAGAGGTAACAAGGTTGCTGATTTGGTTGCCAGACAAGCTTACCTAAGACCAGTGGGAACTTAGTAACCAACCCAGTGTTACTGACACTCCATGGTACAACCAAGAAGAAATAGAGGATGCAAAAAGAAGAAATGGACAGCTCAAACTCATGGGTTGGTGAAGGAACCCAAAGGAAAAGATCATTCCCCCAGAAACATTTAACAGTAATCTGGTAACTTACCTTCAGCAGGCTACTCACCTGGGGTCCACAAAACTTTCTGAGTTGCTCAAACCAAGGCATGCTGTACCTAGACTGGGAAGCCTGGTGTGTGATGTCTCTGCCAGATGCCAGGTTTATGCTCAAGGAAATCCAAAACAGAGAGCCCTTACCCAGGGAGAAGTCTAAATTAGAGGCCAACATCCCTTCAAACCCTGGGAAACTGACTTAGTTCCAGCTGGCCGTGGGAGGACAGAAGCACTTGCTAGTTTTTATAGATACCTCTTCGAGGTAGATAGAACCATTCCCCACCCAAACTGAAACTGTTTAAATAGCAGCTTTAAAAAGCTCCTCCAGGAACGAGTCCCTGAATTTGGCCTCCCCTTAACAATTGGGTCCAACAATAGTTTGGCTTTCATAGCTGAAACCTCTCAATTAATAGGTAAAGCTTGAGGCATAGATTGGAAACTTCTTTGTGGATATGAACCTCAGAGCTCTGGGCAAGCAGGAAAAATAAGCAGAGTTCTGTGAAAGGTGAACAGACTTCTTTCCCTTTGCTCTGCTTCAGACTCCCATATAGGGAGGGATTTACCATCTATGAAATTATGTTTGGAAGACCTTCTCCATAGCTTCCCTGACTCAGTAACAATCATAACACTAACCATTCCTTTCTCAAGTTACCACAGACCCTCCAGTCCTCCAAAACACTATTCATTGGACTATCCAGGAGACCCAGCTGTCCTCCAATTCCACCACCAGTTTCTCCTTGTTCTAGCTTAGTGACATCATCTAGGTCAAGTGGTTAGCCAAATGGACACTAGAACTAACTTGTAAAGGATCCTATGTGGTGATTATTTCCACTCCTATGGCCATGAAGGTAATCATTATGCCATGGATCCACCATACCCAGATCAAGAAAGTGGAAGCCATGGACAACACCACCAAATGGACTATCTTATGGACTATGGACCCTTAAAATTAAGTTTTCGTTAGACAAGGCCCTTCCATTCCCTGCCCTCCTCCTCCTGAGTCTTGTGTTTTGCCCTATGGGTATGAGTACAGCTTCATGATCCAAACCCCACCTGCCTTAGACATGGACCTAGAAACTGAGGAAGAAGGCAGGAGAGACAGCTCAGTTGGTAGAGCATGGGACTCTTAATCTCAGGGTCGTGGGTTTGTGCCCCATGTTGGGCGCCAGATATTGGTGAAATTATTTTGGCCACTCCACGTAATTAAAAAGATATTTATTTAATGGCATAACTCACAAATTAACTGGTAGGTAGGTCGCAGGGTCTGGAAAAGGTGTATCGCAATCCAACAGTGTTCTCTGGAGCTCTGCTCGGTCCACCTCCAATGTTCAGCATCCCGGCACAGAGAGAGCGCACAGAGAGAGCCCTGGCCCATCCAGCTCTCGGGTCTCCAGGCGCCTCCCCTGGCCCCGCCTCAGAGGCGTGACAGTTGCCAGAGTCTCAATGGGGGTTGGAACTTCCAGATCCAAGCTGGAATGGCTACCCACTACAATCATCTACAGACCAACAACTCATATTCCACCTTGACCTTTGCTCACTGATGCCCAACTTGAGACTCGATTAAATCAGGAGAAAGGGGATCTGGGAGCATATCTTCTGAGATAGGAATACAGAGTTTCCAGTTCTATACATGCCCTGTGGCTGGGCCCCTAGTTGACAAAAGCAAGGGAGTTTCCATTGCAAGGAACAGGGTTGTGAAACGGAGGCTTCCTGGAAGCATACAGGCAAGTATACACACACATACATACATACACACACACACACACACACACACACACACACACACACACACACACACACAATAGATAGATAGATAGATAGATAGATAGATAGATAGATAGATAGATAGATAGATAGATGATAGACAGGTGATAGATGGTACACAGATAAATAGAGAGGGAGAGAGAGAGAGAGCTCCTTCCTAAGGAATGCACAATAAGAAAATGTAATCCAATGGCCATAAAATCCAATGGAAATTCCTTAAGAAAGATTCTGGCCTGTGGGCAACAGAGAGGATCTGAGGAATCAGATTCTATGCCACAGGAAGGGACACTAGGAACAGATTTACTCTCCAGAAGAACTCTGCCCCCAGGCCTCCAGACCTTTTGGTCCTAACCAAGATCTCCTACCCATGCCAAGTCCTAGACCAACTTTCCCTTCCAAAGCACTGAACATGCCTGGGGCTAGAATCCTGCTTCCACCGTCCAGAAAGATGGGGGATTCCCATGACTATGTTCCACTCTTGATAAGGTCTACTGCTTATTTAATCATTCCCAACCATAAATCAGCCAGGATTGCTTGTTATGATTAGACCCCCAGCCCCCACACTATATAGGGATAGGAACTAACCAGACTGTTGGCCCATTGACTGACAAAACTCTCTGTGACTGGGGGCAGCTCCAATTAGTTAGAGGAGTTACAGTGGACTGGAACTTGTCTAATATCCCAAACCCTTAAGCTAGACACTTCCCCTTATTCTGATGCCTGCTACTCTACCTTGAAGGTTAGTTCTTCTGAACAACAGCAATATTACTGGGTCCCCGAGACTACTTGGTGAACATGAACTAACGATTTGACTAAATGTGCCTCTTCTGATGCTTTTCAAACTGAGAAACCCCTTTTATGCATCTTAGTACACACTATGCTCCCAGTGTTTCTATAGAATTTGGAAAAAGGGAGTTCTATAGAATTGGACTCTGGACTACAAAGGACAAAAGGCTGCACCTGTTCTCAGTCCAATGCTAGTTGGAGCCAGCAGAGCTGGCTCAGCAGCCATAGGCACATCAGCCTTTATCATGGGAATGCAAACTTTAAGGAACCAAGTAGACAGGTTGATCAGGACCTAGAGGTGTTTAACATTTCTATTTCTGAATTATACCAACAGTTAGATTCCCTCGTGGAAGTGGTCCTACAAAATTGGAGACGGTTAAACTTGAAATGGGGCACTGTGGATTAGGAGAAACCTATTGTTTCTATGCTAATCAATCAGTAGTAATTAGAGAAAATCTTGCCATAGCTGGGGGAAAAAAACTCAAAAAGGGAGAGAGAAAGACAAAACATAAATCAGATAATTGGTAGCAGTCTGTTCTCTTAGTCCCCTTGGCTAACTACTCTGCTATCAGTACTAGCTGGGCTTTCAATTCTCATTCTGAATCTTAAACTGTATGGCCAGTTATGTAAAACAAAAGATTAATCCAGTCAAATTAATAGTCCTTAGAACCATTGACACCCCTTTAGAGTATAATGAGTCTACAGTTTGACTCATTCACTAAGACCAGTGGGGAATCTGGCAGGGCAAATATTCCTCCGCCTTGTCTCAGCTGGAGCCATCTTTGATTTAGCCTAAACTGACACCCTTTCCTACCCCTGCCATGAAAAGTCTCATGGGAAAGTACCCAACACTGTTCTAGAAACTCAGGGTCAAAATGCCCCAGTTAGTGGCATGTTTTTGACTTCTGGCAAATGTCTTGCTTGCTTTACTTCCTCTTGCAACTGTCAACCAGAATGCAGTTTTTCTGTGTCCTTTGCCTTTAAAAGCTCCCTGTAAAATGCATTCAGGGCTGCCTTGCTGTCTTAATACAGACACTCAATTTGGACTTTGGTAAAACTGAGTGGTTTTTGGGTCTCTACCTTGCAACTAGAGAAAGTATTTATTGGCCTTCAATCTATGCTGGGTGTTATTTTTATTTAATCCTTACACTGAAGTTAGATACTAGAAATAATGATTCACTTAATCTACTGAAGAGTCTGGTATTCAGGGACATTGAGTAGATTGACCAAGACCCACTTAGGAAGAAATGGAGTAAGATTCTACGTTAATTTTGATTAAAAATCTACTCAGAGCAGAAGCTACTAGGAGATACATTGTAGGAAATGGCATGTTATTGGATTCTTTGAAGGATTAAGTATGAGACAATAAATGTAAAGGCCCTGGCACTCAAACATGGTCAAAATTCAGTAAACATTAGTTTCTTTCTATAAAAATCAAGTCCTGAAACCACTCTCATATTAGGCAAGAAAAAATTGTCTATCAACATTCTCAATTTCACATCAGGCTCCCTGAGCTAAAAAAGGTTGAATTCATCACTCTGTATGGTTTAGAAGAGCCTGCAGTTTTACCTTTTATCTGCTGAATATTAAATTATAAGCAATAAAATTAAATATCTCATTAAAGATCTAATCCCTCATCCAAAATATCAAAATAACAACTGAGAAGCAACAGAAGGGACCAAGTTGGACACTTTGGCTGCCTGTCTGTTGGTGCTGCATAGTCAAAGATCCATGTCATGCTAAAACTCCATACACTGTTCTTTGTCTTTAGTCTGGTTACATACATGCACACACACACACACACACACACACACACACACACACACACTGAATTTCAAGCCTGTTTCTTCTATATTTTTTCTGATCTACAGTCATACACATTTTACTTCTTATACCCCATCTCATTGTCTTAGTTAGGGTTACTATTGCTGTGAAGAGACACCATGACCAAGGCAACTCTTATAAAGAAAACATTTAATTGGGGTGGCTCGCTTACAGTTTCAGAGGTTCAGTCCATTATCCTTATGATAGACAGCATGGCATCATGCAGGCAGATGTGGTGCTGGAGCTGAGAGTGCTACATCTTGACTCAGAGGCAACAGAAAGTCAATTGACTGTCACACTGAGTGAAGCTTGAGAAAAAGACCTCAAAGCCTACTCCCACAGTGACATACTTTGTCCAGGAAGACCACACCTACTCCACCAAAGTCACACCGCCTAATAGTGTCACTCCCTTTGGACTAAGACCAGTACATAACAAGACATCTTGCAACACTAAATGTGAAGCAGCCAGGGACCTTGAATACAGTGACTGAGTTCTGAAGAATCCCTGTAGCTGTTGAATCACTATTGAAATGGTCACCAGTAGAGTGATTGGGGAACACTGAGGAAATTTGGATCTTGAGCTCTGCATATTTAAATGAGAATTAGGCCCAGGGCATGTATGTCTGTAACACTGTGTTCATCTCCAGAGACTCCATCTCAGACTAATAGGACCTATAAAAGGCCTCCACACTTACGAATGAATCATTTGTGTAGTCCTCACTAGTTTGAATTCATACAATAAATTCAGAATTGTAGATACATTCTATACTCCAAAACAGGAATATATACACACAACAATGTGGTCATGGAGGGAAAAAAAAAATCAAAATATGAGATCCAAGACTACAAGCATGAGAATTGGTTACTTTGAGTGAGATATTCTCAATATAATGAAGATTATTTCTACCCTTAATCAGGTAAGACATTCCTTACCTCCATTTTTTTAAAAGTTTTAGTCAGCTATTTCTGGTGAATATTTACACACTGAAAATTAATCCAAAATCTCTACTATGGATCAACAATTTCCATTATAGCCAGCAGCATCTCACTATTGATTTATTGCATATTCCCTCCTACCTTGATGTACTTTGGGTTCTTGCTAGAAACCTCAGGAGATGCACCTGGGTCCTACATGACTAAGTAAAAAGCCAAACCCACAGTCACAGGAAAATCCAAGCACGATTTCACTTGTCGTTTTAAAGCAAGCTCACACCTCGTTTCCAGACTTGAGCTTTCTCCTGAGCTTGATGTCTGTTTTCTGGGTTTGCTCTTCAGGAACTTGTCATTTCTCCCACCTTAATGGAATCCCTGAAAAATGCCAACTTAGCTGAACTTTTTACCGACTTTGTTTGAACAGAGATCTATTTTACCACCAAGGCAACGGGCTTAATTTGTCTTCGTGACAGCAAGTTAAAGAAGAGCAGAGTTTTATACCACAAAGAGGAGCATTTATTGGGAATGAGTAGTTCTAAATCTACAAAGGATTCTGGGATATTAGTTCATTCTGTTTCTCTGAATTTTAAACATTAGACACTTCCATTCCTTATTTTAACGGATACCTATTTAAGTATTCTCCTCTCTAGAATAGGTTATGCAATTTAGGTTGTATAACAGCTATTGAATGTCATAAAACACTTCCTGAGAGGCTGAGATTTATTTAATAGATATTGATTTGTTCCTAATATTAGTATGTTTATGCTCAGATAGATTCTATAACTTCCTTTGAGAACAGGATGAGATGAATGCTGTAACATCATATCCCTTTGCTCTCTGTATTATGTGTGTTATAAGATACATTTAGGATTTATAACAAAAATGACATAAACTGGATGGATATAAAAAAATAAGTGTTCATTTACTTTTTATGGCAACTGGAAATGCAAATATCAAGGTACCAGAAGATTCAGAATCTGGTGGGGGCTACTTCCTGTCTCATAGATGGCCATCTTCTTGAAATATTCTCACATGATGGAAGAAAGAAGGAACTCTCGGAGATCCCTCTAATGAGGACATTAATCCCAGGATAACGTCTCTAGCTTCATGGTGTAATCACCAACTGAAGGCCCAACCACTTAATAATATCACACTGGAGGTAGGATTTCAATGTATTAGTGGGGATGGTCACACATTCAGTCCATACAGCATGTTAAAAATAGCATCTCACAGATGATCTACGTAGATATTTACATATCCTCTGTTCTGTTTCATATATTTTTAATTAGATTATATTATTACCCATTCTTTTTCCCCTATCCAACCCCTCTCAAGTTATCATTGCTTTCCTACTCTCTCTTTCTCTCTCAAATTAATGGCCTTTTGTTCTTTATTATTGTCAAATACACACATGAGTAAATAAATATATAAATACAGCCTGTTGGGTATTTTTAGTGTCACTTATATGTATAGGTTTTAGGGCTGACCACTTGGGATTGGATGACCAATCATAGGGGCTCATCCTTAGAGAAGACTCTCAGCAGTCATTAATTGCTTATAGCCTTTCATAGAGGAGTGGGGACCAATGAGTTTCTCATCCAAGTTGGAATGTCAACTAGTATTGAAATTATTCAGGTCCTGTTTAGGCAATCATATTGTTGAGATTTCATGGTAATGGCTTCTCTGTCATATCCAGAAGACACAATCTCCAGAAGATTGCCTTGTCCTCTGTCTCCTACAGTCTTTTAGCCCTCTCCTCCATGATGGTCCCTAGGCCTTGTGTGGAGTTGTGTTATCAGATGTATCCATGGGGACTGGATTCTCCTCAGTCTGTTGTTCTCTGCATTTTGACCAGCTGCTGCTTTCTATGATTGCCTCTCGGCTGCAAAAAAAAAGAAGACGAATTCCCATTTAATTTATTTCTTATGTCATAGAGAATGACTATTCTCCTTATCAACGCATTTTTTTTAAAATTATCTGCCTGCTTAAGAAAGGATACAGTTTAAGGAAGAAAAAAAGAAGGCACACAGAGGTGAAGAAATCAAAGGAGGAAAATAAGTCAATGGAAGAGAAAATTCTGATCCTGTAATCACATTCACTCAGAGCTCTCCTTTTGGGAGCTGGCAAGGCAGACTCATCCTGGGATTTTTGTATCTCAATGTGACTAATGCCATAAAATATCCTTCACCTAAAATAGGATGAAAATGAGGATAGCGAATAACTCCGTCACAAAATTATACATTGTTCTGTTTCTGTCTTAGTGGCTCTTAACCTTTGGATGGGATTTGGAGGATCTGTGAACAAGGATCAAAAAAACAAATATTTCAAAAATATTTTTAACCTCTTGTAAAATTTAGTGCTGCATTCAGTTGTAAATTTGGAAAGGATATTAGTGATATCTGTCATTTTGTCACAAATAGCACAGATATTTTCATACCACTTATGGCTGTCACAGATACCTCAAAATATTGCTTATGCTTATCTCTATTTTGAAGTAATGGCAGCTATTAAGCTTATTTATAAATTACATGCTATTTTTCTGTGTAAAGGAGCTTGGGGAGCACAGCCAGGCAACCGGTGGGTAATTCCTCAGCTCATAGCCGTGCAGTTGAGCAGGGAAATCATGTCTTGTCATCCTACTCACTCAGACAAGGGTTCTGCTTTGCTGTTTTTCCGGCTACAGTTGTTTGGTAACCAGCTTGGAAGGAGATGAAAACTCAAATGCTGAAGTTTTACAACTGTAGACAGTTGTTTCAATTCCTAATCCTCTCTAAGATTAACAATTTATAATTTATTAAACTTATATAGGGCACAGGAAACATGAGCATGCATGTGTGTGTGTGTGTGTGTGTGCGCACACGAGTGTGTATGTGCAAGTGCGTGTGTGAGTGTGCATGTGTGTGTGTGTGTGTGCGTGTACACACGCATGTGCTGTGCATGTGTATGCTTGCCCATGCAGGAGTTTCCAGAGGCCAGAAGTTGAGGCTATTTTATTTATTTTGAAAGAAAATCCAGTAGCTCATGGTTTAGTCCAGTCTAACAGGCCAGCACACTCCCCACAACCTGCCTGAGGCAGCGGGGGCCCCCAGCCCTGGGGTTGCAGACACATCACTGTACTCAGCTTTTTACATGGCTTACTGGAGATCCAAACTTAGATCTTCCTGATTGTGCAATAAGGACTTTACCCACAGAGTCATTTCTCCAGACCCCACACTAACACATATTTTAAAGAGAAAGTTTCACTTAACTTACGCGTATTCTGTCCTGGTTTACCTTGATTGTCAACTTGACCCAGTGTAGAGTCTTCTGAGAGTCTCAACTGAGGACTTCCCTAGATTATGTTGTTCTGTGGGGATGCCTGTGAGGGATTATCTTGATTATTAATTGATATAGAAGAGCCCTCTTCTCTGTGGGCTACAGCAGATCTCAGACAGGTGATCCTGATCACATAGAAGAGATAAAAATGCTCTTTGGAGAGAGGAAGCCAGAGAGTAAGACAGCAAAGAGCATTTCTCCACAGCTTCTGCTTCAAGCTTCTGCCTTGAGTTCCTATGCTGGCTTCCCTCACAATGACTTGTGACCTGAAAGCATAAGCTATAAAACAGATAAACTAATAAATAAAAACTTTTTCTCAAGCCATTTTTGGTTAGAAGGTTCTAAGTATGTTCTAAATAGATTATCTTGATATTCAATCTACTAACATAAATGTATGCACATTGCTACATTACAGACATTTTAATCTTGTGGTAAAAGTATTTTGATATAATCGATGTCTTTTTCAACCATGGATCCAGGTTTTTATGCATTTTAATAGAGTATCCTTAGAAGACATTTGTGAGGTTCAACAGACTGCCCAAGGGAGTCTGTATAAGTTTATGACTGGTGTTGTGAGTTTCCATAAGTGTGTTGGCGTGATTGACACAAGTTCATTACCTCACAGATTTGGAGATCAGAAGTTTGAAATGGGTGTCATGTGGCTCATCAAGATATAGGTACAGCAACACTCCTGCCCTAGGCTGAGGGCAGATTTTATTTCCTTGTGTTTTCCAGTTTTGAAAGATGGCATTTCTGGAGCATGCCTCCTTTCAGCAATCTGTTCTCTGCTTCCATTACTTTCTCTCCTCCCACCTTCCAGTCTCTCTATTTTAATTCCAAGGGAATCTATAATTGTGCTAGACCACCTAGATAAACACCACGACAAGGCTCAATCCCATCCACAAATCTTCCTTTGCATGGAAGGTAACGTTCACATGTTGCAAAGCTCAGAACATCTATAAGGCGCTGCCTGTGTCCACTGCACACATGCACAAGCATGCTCACACGCCTAAGGAAAGAACCCTGTTCAATGCCTACCAACCATCTTGGTATTAGAAAGTTATCAGTAACATCTTCTACAACCACAAACAATATGCTGTGCTCTTTTATTTTCCTGAAACAGTCTCCCTTAGCAAATACCTACTCGTGAAATCTTCATGTTCTGTGTCATGTTCTATGGAGTAGGATTGAATTGTAACCAGCAAACTTGTGGCATAAGTAAAAAAAAAAAAAAAACCTCAATGGAAAATTATTACATATGCAGGTCAAAGAAGCTGGAAAGTCTCAGACTGATACAAAATTGGTACAATGTAGTTAATAAATCGAAGTGGCATCAGGGAAATAAGCATCCTATATTCCTCTGAGATGTCAGCCTAAGAGCTTCAGAGAACAAATTTGCAAGCTTATCTTTTTGCCCAGCAGAGAATCAACTAGAGAATCTGTCCTAGCATCAAAGCCAACACTAACAGGCCAAAGGAGCATTGCAAACACTAGTTAGGAGAGTTGAGTCTTATTCTCTCTTTTCTCAATTAGCCATGCTGCAGGAGACAACGTGTGTAATGGCCGTTCTCTCCCACGGAGGGTCTTGGGCTCCTGGGACATCTCTTTAATATGCTTAGGTGTCTAGAAACCAGAAACAAAATGCACAGCTGCAGTATGCAGCATGTCTAGCTGATCAGCTGAAGGCATTTCTCAGCTTCTTATCATATGTGTATTCTCTTCCGCCTCCCTAGGAAAAGAAATGAGGATACCAGGGGTCGCCCAAGAACTGCCTGTTCTAACAGCATCCAGCAGGTCTCCTGCATGCCCCAGCACTGATCTCTCTATTGCTTCTTTGTAAGTAGCAGATTCTGAACTGTGCTTCACACTGTACAGTGCCGCCTCCTCCTCTGGGAGATTAGCAGCCACCACCTCCAGATAGACATGAGCATCATCAGAGTATTCCAAACATCTAACTTGTTTTCATGGCTTTAGAGCTCTAAAATATCTCAGTTGAGTAGAACATCATTTTACTCTCTTACAATAATAAAAGTGTCACCACTGAACTTGCATCCAGTATAAACACATCAATATAAATTCATTGTATCAAAATGTTACATCTGATGAAGACAGAGAGAATGAATTTGCGTTTCTCTCTGCTCCCCGCCTCCCCCCCATACATGGTTGCAGTGCTGTGGATTGCCCAGGAAAAGTTTTCAAATACTTTTCACCTTGTTCTTTTCTTATTACAAAGCTTTGCAGAATTCATTTCACCCTAAAATGAAAATCACATTATTATTCTCAAAATAAAATTATTTAATATAAAGAAAAAAAAACTCTCCGGATAGTTTTAAACACTTATGTAGAATTGTGGTTTTTAAATCAAATGTGAAGCTTTCTTGAATCCAATGGACTTTAATAGCCAATTTTTGTCCTCATTCTCATTTACATACAAATTCTTTTCTCCTCCTTAAATGCCATCAAGTTATCTTAAATTAGTAGTGAGGTGGGAAAATAGGGAAACTGGAGTATTCTAGGAGATAAAATAATTATTGCTTTTGCAGTTCAGTACAGCTAATTGTCTTCAGTGCTGTTCTTTTTAACAAAGGAAGCCTGGAAGCGGCCCTCTGTCGGCCGGTTGGTCGGCCCACGCGTGCTGCATAATCTCCCGTAACTCATCTACACCTTTCTCCTGAGGAACTTTCTCCAGTGAGCATCGCCCGCCCGGTAATCAGATAGGATAATTTGGGCCCCCAGTTAGACATGTGACATCTGCACCTTTTATTACTTTTTACCAAGAGAACTGTTTAAAGAAACAGGGTTGCTGATGCTGTGTAATTAGAGTCACGAAACCTGAGTCCTCCTCTCACGCGAACAACTCCTACCGCTAGCCAACTGTGGGACCTGAGTACATCAGCTTTTTTCTAGAGTGACCTCACTTGGTACTTCAGCCTGCTCTGTCATTCTGGGAAATAATGATACTTTATTTTTTAACGATTTAACATTTATTTCCTCTGTGTGCATGTGTGTGTGCACATGCCACAGTATATATGTGGAGGTCACATGACAGTTAGTGGAAGTCCGTTCTCTCCTTCCACTGTCTGAGGCCCATGGGTTGAACCAGGGTAGACTTGGTACTAGGTTCTCTTACCCAATAAACCATTTCACTTGCCTCTCAACTTTATCTTTTACTTTATTGTTGGGCACAGTATTTCTTATAAAGCTTGAAACTTAGAGTGAAGCATCACTGATGTGATAATACTTTTTGTACAGTAGACAGAACTGAAATCATGTTACCAGCTCCCACCAGATTTCCTCCCTGGAGAGAGAAGGACCCAGAAACCATGGTCAGACTCTAAGCTACTGTTTTAAGTATAACTGGGCTGTGATAAATACACCATCAGGGAGAGAAATTTAAAAAAAGCATAAAGTGGCCAAGAAAAAAGGCAGGCATGACTCCAGGGCAGTCTCTCCAGAGACCATGTCTCATTCCTCAAATCATTAAGATCCAGGGGATTTAAATTGGTGGGAATAATGAAACCAAAAATCAGGAATCCCCCTTCTCAAACAGCCAAATAGGAAAAATGTTTGCCTTGTGGTTCATACTAACCTGTCTCAACTTTTCAACCCTACCCTTGTGCCAAGCCATAAGCCCTACCTGAGTGAAAGGCCAGGCCCTATCTTTGTTTTCTTTGTTTGGGGATTTGTTTGTTTTCATTTGGGTTAATGAGGGGGAGTATTTGTTTTCGTTTTCTTGTTGTGTTTTGTTTTGTTTTTTTCATTTGATTTGTTTTTCTCAGTGGTTGAGATTCAGTTCAAGGCTGTGTGCATATTCTGCAAAGGACTGCCATTCCTGGTCCTATTTAAAAAAAAAAAAAAAAAAAAGAAAGGGAGGGAGGGAGGGAGTGGGAAGGGAGAAAAGGAAGGGAAGGGAAGGGAAGGGAGGAGAGGGGAGGAGAGGGGAGGGAGGGAAGGAAAGCTTTAGTTTGGGGCATTGACATTGGAGTTACATTTAATTTCCATGCTTCACAAAATGCTACTGTTCTTTCCACTTTTTCCAAATGTGTAAAAGTATAAAATCTGCTCTGCAGTTCCAGGCTGTCCAGCATCGTCAGCAGACCGGAACTGGCCTGTGGGTCAGCACTGTACTCACCAGGCTCTGCTCTAGACTAGGGTGAGGCAGCAGCTGCTGTTCCTTCATCTAGGGGCTGAGGAAGTCTCTCCAGAATCCCGCAATTGTCAGGAGACTTGCTAACTGTCACTGACTGGGAAAGCAATGTTTGATTGCGTTTAATCTTGCCCTCAAACAGCAGCCAGGCCCTCAGGACATTTAGATTATAAGCAAAGCAGCTTGGAAGTATACGTCATCGCAGTCATTAAAACGACAAGTGGGATAAGACTAGTCAGTGCATTCCACACTAAATAAATAAGGAGACAAGACTAGTTTGACACAAACAAGCCTTACATAGCATGCGTATAAGACAGTATAAAGTGAATCGCTAAGCCTTCAGCTGAGGCAATAACCTTGAAGTATGAATTGGATTTGAAAAATCATAAAGGATGCACAAAAGAGCTACTTAAGAGTGAGGACACACAAGCAAAGAAAACGTTGTGCACACTCTGGATTACCACAGAGAAATCAGTCCAGCTATGTGTAGGAAAGCAAAGCTGTGGAGAGCCAGTGCAGTGAATTCCCACCTGATTCGAGGTTGGACTGCAACAGAGGCAGAACCTAGGAACAAAGGCGAGCATGCCCCGGAGCCCCTCCGGTTGCTTGCAGGAAATGCTGAGACACTGGACTCACGCAGGAACCAAAAGCCTGAGATGCCAGCAGCTGGAGACAAGATAATCCAGACCACCAAGGGGCTGGGAGGAGGGCTACCTCTCCCACAGACAAGCAGAGGGACAGGAAGAGGGAGAGGGGACCAAGGAACTAATTAAAGCACATCAGGACACAGACTATCTTCAAGAAAAGATGAAAATGAAGAGAAAGTGCTGAATCAACCATCTTTTGAGCTCTTTAGGCCTTTATTATCTCCTCGGGGGTGCTTCCCGCAGCCCATCCCACCCCCAGCATAGGCCTGTCTTGGTCTGTTTAGCAACTACATCAAAATAGGGAAGTATAGGCTGGATGGCTCATAGTTCTGAACCCTGGGAAGTCTAACATCAAAGTGTCTGTAGATTCTGGGACTGGAGAGAAACTGCTTTCTCATTCTTATGTGGGGCCATCTGTCTGGTGCTCAGAGGGTAAGAAGGGCAAGGCAGCCTTTGGGGCCTCTTCTAGAAAAGCACTAATCCCGGCTTCATCCTTGTGACCTAAGCACCTGCCAAAGGCCCCACCTCCCTAGGTCACCACACGGGGACTAAACACACTGGGCTTACAGTGTGGTCTCTGTGTGGCCAGTGCGGGGCTGTAAGTCCAGAGCTGTTCTTTGCAAGGGAGAAGCCCCTGGCTGAGAACATCTAACAGGGCTTTTCATGGGATGATTTCCCCCACATCCTTTTTCATCTTCAGAGTGAGACAGTGATGCAGTGTCTTGATCAGAGGCCTCGTCACCTTAGAAGCTAAGGCTTAGATGAGAAAGCAGAAGGAGACAGCCACCTGCAAGGCCTCACCAGGCTCATTCACCAGGCAGGACAGGTATGTAGTCAAAATCGTGCTTCAGAATAAAGAGGAGTCCTTGGCCAGTGTCCTTTCGGAGCGGTGTGGAAAAGAAAATTCCCATATTGGTATTGTGAAAGCAATCCAATAAGCCACAGGGAGAGGCCTCCCCAGATAACTCTCAGCATGGACAGCATCTGTGCTGGCACCAGTAAGGGTAAAAACATCCAGGACCATCCATCCTCCTTCCTTACATCGTAAAAATGATCATTAGTTGGAGAGAGGGAGCAGTTTTTGTCCACCAGGGATTATGCAATTAGACACAGTCTGGGAGGTTTAAGGCCTCTTTGCAAGGCAGCCCTAGGGATGGATGGAAAGGAAGAAATGATAAAGACCAATAAGGGACACCATTCTGCTGGCATCTTGTACCCTAGCGCTCTGAACCGCTTAGAATTCAGTCCCTGAACTTCACTGCGCATGCCTCCAGCAGTACGGTCCCAGGAGTCTATCCTGAGGTTGGCCCAGGCTGAAAGGAAAATGACAGCCTTGGCTATCATTCCAGAAAAAAAAAATAATAATAACTGCATATGACTTTCACTGAATGAAAGAGACTGCCAATGCTTAGATTTCCCGGCTCCGTTATGTGACATTTGACTTGGAACGGAAAAGAAAATGCAAAGGGAAATGTCATGGTGAGTTTCCTGAATGTTTGATTCTCTACCAGAGGTAACAGAGAACAGTCAATAGGCCTTCTCCCGCTTTTGTCTGCCAGTTGGGATAGCCTGGCATGCTAGTCACAGACTGAAATGACAGGGAGTGAATTTTAACAATGGCATGCTTTGGAACAAGGTTGGAAGTCACTGGTCCAAGAACTGTATTATTGGATAATGATGTTTCCAACAGAGCTTTTGTCTCTGATAATATGCCCTGGAGAGTTTCTATCGGTGACCACTCATTTTCTCATCCACACTCGTCTTACATAGAATACATCAGCTTTCTCTGCAACATATGCACACATGTAAACACCAGTGCACATTCTGCTCCTTCCTTCAAGATCTCACTAGTAGTTTGTGATTTTTATTGTGAATTACTTTTACAATTTATCAGTTTCCTCATAGATATTATTCCAGTGTTGTTTTTCAGTTGGATTCCTTAAGACTAATTTTAGATATAGAAATCCCTTCTCAAGAGAAAGAGAATTTCTAAGATCACAGAGATAGCATGCAAGCAGCGTAAGTTGCAAAGAAAAAAGTACTGTGAGTTCTGAAGGCTTCATTGTACCGTCTCCCATCATAAATGTTCAACTGGACCCCCAAAATGGTAAAACCAAAAGCTTCCATGTCTCCCATCATAAATGTTCAACTGGACCCCCAAAATGGTAAAACCAAAAACTTCCATGAAGCCGAATATTTCTGCCAAATCACTACAGTTAGTTAATAAAACAGCCATCATTCTAAAGATGTGATTTTACTAATAAAAATGTGCTTCAAGGGCTACAGAGATGACTCAGCAATTAAGAATTCTGTTCTGCAGAGGACCCAGCAATGTTCAAATCCCAGTAACCACAATCAGCTGCTCCCAACTTGGGGAATATTATTTTAAGGTGGGTTACTTTTGTTTATGTTGCATTTATTTAGCTCTATGAAGCCGTGTTACTTTGCCTGTCTAAAACACCTGATGGTCTAATTGTTATGCCCAAATCACCCCCAGAGAGACCACCAAAGACCAAGGATATCCAGAATGCAACAGCAAGGTTTTTTGGAGGCATGCAGTACAAGCCGAGCAGGGAACCCGTCCATACGCACTTGCCACAGCAAGGCAGGGAGAAGTTCCTCTTTCTTTGTGAGGTTAGCTTTTTAAAGGCAAAAACCACAGGCCCTTCAGGGCGGTTGGGTTATTTGGCACGGGTGCAACTTGAATTGGTTTATTTTTATTTTTGGAGGTCTCTGTTCTCTTTCTCATCCTTATTTGTCTTGCTTTGTTTTGTCTGAAGCTATACAGTCCACCCCTATGAGTCAGGTCACGTTGTCCCTGAGTCAGAACATCTCATGGTTTATCAATCACTACTAGATGGTCAGTCATTTTGAGTCTGTTCTTTGGAATTTTCCTAGAAGGGGGGTTGGACCACCATCAGCTCTGGGAACATGAAAGTGGCCTGAGTTTTACTGTCGAAGAGTCCCTTTAAAAACAAATATGAGGAGGGGTGGTGAGGGTCTCACATAATAAAGAGCTGAATGGCCAATAGTGAGGCAAGAGAAGGTTGTGGGATGTCTTTCTGTACGCTGTGAATATGTGTTGCTATGATTGGTAAACAAGTAAGCTGCTTTGGCCTATGGCAAGGCGGCATAGAGGCAGGTGGGAAAAGAGATAGACAAAAGAGAAAGGCAGAGTCTAGGGAGATACCAGCCTGCCCCCCAAGGAACAACATGCCAGCAGACCGGTAAGCCATGGAACATGTGGCAAAACATAGATTGATAGAAATGGGTTGATTTAAGATATAAGAGCTAGCTAATAAGAGGCCTGCCAAAGACCATGCAGTTTGTCAATACTATAACCCTCTATGTGTTTACTTGGGTCCCAGTGGCTGCCAGACCACAGGTGAGAGAAATTTGTCTGGATCTCAGCAGGGGAAGCAGTAGGGCCGAAGCAGGACCAGAGAAACCTTCTGGCTATGGGAGAAAGGATAGGCAGGGCTGGCAGGCAGACAGAATAAATAGAAGGAGAAGTCTGGGAGGAAAGGAAGAAAGAACAAGAGAAGGAGGAGAGGAGGATGCTGGGGGTCAGACACCCAGCCACACAGCCAGCTACACAGTAAGAGTGAAAGTAAGATATACAAAGTAAGAAAAGGGAAAAGCCCAAGGGCAAAAGGTAGATGGGATAATTTAAAGTTAGGAAAAGCTGGTTAAAAACAAGCCAAGCTAAAACTGGGCATTTATCATTAAGAATAAGCCTCCATGTGTGATTTATCTGGGAGCCTCCAAAAGAGCCAAAAGAGTAAACAGCAAAAACAACCAACAATAACTGCCAGCTTCAAGGAATCTGACACAGTCTTCTGGACGCCACGGGCACCTGCCCTCATACATACACATTCTACATAGAGGTATGTCTGCATATTACCTGTGTGTCTGGTGCCTGTAGAGGTCAGAAGAGCATGTCAGATCCCCTGGCACTGGGGTTACAGGCTTCTTTGAGCCACCCATATGGGTGCTGGGAATCAAATTCAGATTCTACAGAAGAGCAGCCAATGCTGTTAACCATTGAGCCATCTCTCCGTCCCCAAAACATTATTAGTTTAGCCAAGATGTCTGCTTGTTGAAAACTAAACTTTTCTAACATAAAGCAGAATGTCTCTTTTTTCCTTATGTTGCTATGGCAATCAACAAAACAATCAATTAATTTTAGTACAAGGACATGTGATAAAGCCTGCGCCTCTGTGGACGTGGTTAATTGAAGTATCTTAGAAACAATGTTAACTTTAGAGACACTAAGTGTGGATATCCAGGATACTCAGTCACTGTGCTAGAAATATGTAACTCCTTTGCTATATAAACTTATCTTTCAACTCAGAAGAAAAATAATGACACAATGTTTAACATTAATATTTTTCTTAGAAGGATATGGGGAGGGATGTCGTTCAATGGTAGGGCACGTTCCTTCCATGCACAAGGCATCAGGATCATTCCCAAAAGCAACTCCACCTCCACCCCCAAATAAAGAAGTAATTGAGAAGAAGATAGCAAAACTACAGAAGAGTAAGTTAAAACAGTATCCAATTCAGTTAATATTTATTCGTTCATTCTATACCGTGCTAGAGTCTGAAATAACAAGAATGGACCAAGCATAGACTTGCTTCCTCTTACACTGAGAAAAAACTTTCTGTAAAGGAGATGAATGATAATTCTGTTTTTCATTCTGGCCTCACTTCTATAATCTGGCTGCTAGGAAGCCATTAATTAATAGCAAATGTCACAAGTGTCCTTCAAACCTCAGTTTCTTCCCCTTCCAAACCAAACCACCAGTCTGCTAGAAGAGAGCTCATCTAATAATAGCTGCTGGTTCCACAGACCAGAATACTGACTTATTCTTCCTGTTTTCTCTCT
This sequence comes from Peromyscus leucopus, assembly GCF_004664715.2. Taxonomy (NCBI): domain Eukaryota; kingdom Metazoa; phylum Chordata; class Mammalia; order Rodentia; family Cricetidae; genus Peromyscus; species Peromyscus leucopus. Next base: position 42,816,834 of record NC_051077.1, on the reverse strand, counting down.
TAACACCATTACCACAGAAATAACTTTCCCATTCATTTTTGTCTCCATCTTACTGTCCTGCACCTAATTTAAGTCCTCATAATTTTGTCTCCTCGGTGCCTTTTCCAATCCCCCCTTTCCTCTACAGACAGTGGCACTAGTAGTGTACAGGCTATCTTCCTCAAACATGAAGACCACCTCTCATCACCTTGCTCAAACCCTCAATGATATAGAATATTGTTAAGCTATGAGTAACATTGTAGCCCATTTTAATTTAGTTCAAATTAACATTTGGAGTCTGTTATACTATATTGTCACATCTCAAATCATGCTAAACTACTTTCATTTCTTCTAAGTACAAGTCAGGCATTCATGTTTCAATATGTCTTGCTCATCGTTCCTAACACTAAGACTTCTGTCAGGCTTCACCAATCTGAATTCTCTAAGTGAAAACCAGTAGAATAGGGAGTCCCAAAACACTGACCTTTGAGGCAAAATCAGGAAAGCAAGGCAAAATCAGGCATATTATGGTTAGATATTGGCAAAGGTGAGGGCAAAATTACAAATCTGATTTTGGTTGTATCTGCAATCACAGCATTGGGAGTGGGCTGAAAAAGAAAACTGAGAGTTCAAGGCATGCACTGGCCTGGGATGTCAGTGAAATGCAGTTTCAAAGACTGGTTGATGATTGATTGGTTGATTGATTGATTGATTGATGACTGACTGACTGATGAATGGAAAATCCAAATATGTGAGTGTGCAGGGGATTTGAAATCTGAAGGGGTATGTCCAAGTAAAGAGCTCATGAAATTTAATCAGAAAAAATAGATGCACCCCGTATCAAGTCTGTAAAATGATCAGACATGGTAATTCTTGGCTTAATTATTCTTTGGGGAACATAACACCTTATGCCCAATGATTTATTGATTAGCATAGACCTATGCAAGGTTAGAGTCCGAAATAACACAGCAATACATATACCCCATTCATGACATGTGATCATGGGAAAATACCACTGTATTTTGTTTTCTGTGTTTTTGTGCTAGGGGATGTTCTGTATGTTAAATATGTTGCTCTGATTGGTTAATAAATAAAACACTGATTGGCCAGTAGCCAAGGCAGGAAGTATAGGCAGGACAAGGAGAGAGGAGAATTCTGGGAAGTGGAAGGCTGAGGCAGAGAGATGCTGCCAGCTGCCGCCACGAAAAGCAAGATATAAAGTACCAGTAAGGAGTCACATGGAAACTTATAAACTAATAGATATGGGTTAATTTAAGATATAAGAACTAGATAACAAGAAGCCTGCTCTGGCCATACAGTTAGTAAGCAATATAAGTTTCTGTGTGTTTACTCGGTTGGGTCTGAGCGGCTGCGGGACTGGTGGGAGAGAGAGATTTATTCTGACCGTGGGCCAGGCAGGACTGGAGGAAACTCCAGCTACATTTTTGTTCTGCTTTTTTTGTTTGTTTGAGTTTTTTTCAGACAGTTTCTCTGAATAGCTCTGGCTGTCCTGGACCTCGCTCTGTAGACCAGGCTGGCCCCAAACTCAGAGATCTGCCTGTCGTTGACTTCTGAGTGCTGGGATAAAAGGCTTACGCCACCACCCCCTGGCAGGAAATTACTTTTTATGTGGACTAACACATAGTTAGGGGACTACTAGACTAGAAAATTGGCTTCAGATGGTTTGGGCTGCATTTGTTTCATGATGTTCTAATTTTTCCATAGACGCTCCTAACTCTTAAGATTAAAAAAATAAAAAAGACAAATAAAATGGCTTCCATGCAAGAAAAAACTGCATACAGCATTTGCTATTTCATATAAGCAGGCTTATCTTGGTGTGTCAGGTCACCTTAATCCATCAGTGAGTCAGCACTATTCAAACCACTGAGATACTTCCATTCATTATACTCTCATTCTTGAATGTCTGTGGCATCTGTAACCAAGCGCCAATTACCAATGTAGCTCATTAATCATCAGTGTTGCTTAGGGCCAAGAACTGGAGTGGAGCTGTCTATACAGTTTTACTTAAGTCACTCTACACAATGTCACATAAGTGAACAGCCCTTTATAGGGCGGCTAATTTTGTTAGGCTCTGGATTAAATGTGCATTAAGCCCCATAAAGAGTGACTTTCCAAAAATGTGGCATTTCAAGTAGTTTACTTAGAAACCTAAGTTTTAGCAATAAAAGCCAAACTCGTTCACCATCATATTTTATGTCATACTTATTTTAAACAATTAGAACTATTTAAAGTTTTGTTGTTTTAAGATTAACCATAAGAGTGTTCTTCTAAGGCTTGCAGCTATTGGTAACTGATGACAATATTATGGCCAATAAGTTACTATAACAAGTTTAGTCAACATACAATATTTTTCCAAGATAAATGTAACTTTCCATTTATAAGTGTAGTGGGTTCTTTGCTTATTGGTATACCTGGCAAGAGCAACTTAAGGGAGAAAGAGTTAATTGAGCAGCTGGTTTGAAGGGTGACATCTTCTCATGGTGAGGAGGCACAGTGACAGGCGTGTGAGGAAGCAGGTAGCATTGTGTCTATAGTCAAGAAGCAGAGAGAAGACTACAAGCCCACTGTAGGGCTTCTTTAGTCTGCAGATCCAAAACCTTCCAAATTCCTCCCATAATCCAGTCCCAATGGTCTACAAACCACACCGACATCTTTATCTCAGGAATGGCTCCACTTTTCAGCCCAGGTTTTTAGTATTGATCATTTTTCTCATTGCTGTGTTAACAATGCTGCAAACATCCACAAACTCTAAGAAGGTTTTCCACAGAATCATACATACAGCTCCATGCCTACCCCTTTACCCCAAGCCTCCCATACATGATCATCCAGAATATCTGTCCAGCCTCTTCCTCATGTCCACAGGCTGGAAAGTCACAGAAGTGACCCATGCTAAATGCAAAGGACAGCCATGTCTTTTTCTTCATTACTTTTAAACATGGAGAAGTAATGAGCCCTTCTCAGACATCAAGATTCAATAGCAAAAACAACACAACAAAACAAAAGAAAAAAAAAAAACATGTGACAGAGTAAACCATATTATACTGGAATATAGTTCAATACACAGTCCTCTCCATGGTCTAGACAAAAAGGTATAGTTAGCTCATAACGATTCCTTTTTAGTAACCTTGGAATCTAGTTTATATTACTGACATATTAGCTCTGAGTTTTATATCAAATTATCTTGCCCAAAGTGGTATTATTGGTGATAGGCCTTCAATGAATTAAGAATTAATGCAAACGTTGACAATGTGGGCCATTTCAAGGGAGCTATTGAACAGGCTGATACCTGCCAAACAGGCCCAATCTATCACCCCCTTGGCAGCATTTTATACCCTCAAGTCTTACCTTCCCTGGGGTTAAAACAAAATGCACCCTCACCTGCACCTGCTCATCATCACTCTCCTGCATGTTTCTTACCGTGTACAAATACTCAGGGCCTCATGATAGCACAGTGTAGGATAGCAGTCATGGCCACAGAAACAGTGGGGGCCTCTGGACACCCCCCTCCCAAGGGCTCAGCACTTCCCAGAGTTTTCACTTTGAACCAGGGTAAATTGAAGCAATAGTTTTCGAATGATGCATTAAGATATTTTTTATATCGTAGATTTGTATCTTTCCATTTAATGTATGACAACTTTTGCTCTCTATTGAACCAATTCAAAAGTGTTCTGGAGCTTCTGTCTGTAGCTTTTCAGATGAAAGGAGGCTTATATTTCTGGTTGACACCACAGGGACCAATAAAAATCTACAAAAACTTCTGAGTACCAGGATTGGCATGCCCAGCAATATTAAATTTCCTTCAGTGTTATGCTCTGTCAGCTATAAACAGAAGAGGGAGAAGAGAAAGATGCCCTTAAGAAATAAAAATATAATAGAAATGAGGATTCTCCTGTGCAAAGACTAGTTCCTGGGTTTTAAAGGCAGGAATCTAATTACCTTTTATGTAAATTATGTATGTAAATGATCAGTTTGTATCCATGATGACCCAGAATGAATCTACCAACCTACGTATGTAACTATTGAGCCTGACTTTTAATGTACTACCTAAACCAAATTTAGAATTTTCTAGAAACTAAGGTGTTTCAAAGATTTTTCTTTTAATTCTAAAAAAATTCTTTTTCTTAGAATGATTTTAAGTGTCTTTCAATTAGAGACAGGGAAATCATTAAATTCTAGGTCCTAAAATAATTATTAAATTCCCTTCCAATGTATAATTTAATGGCATTCTGCTTTGCTATTCTGCTCTGCCATCAATAAAGGATAACTATCAACTAAATTTTCTTATTAGATCTTCCCTGAAATATACAATTTATTTTCAAAATGTTATACTACTGTGGGGGAATTTTGCTGGGAATTGTTTTCTATGAATTTGGTGATATGGTTTTTATTAAATGTCAATATAGCCCTTTCACCCCACACTGACTAATTAATGTATATTATAAAGAATCTACCTCTGGGAACTATAATGGCTCATTTCTATTGTCAGCTTTATGAGATCTAGAATCGTACAGGAGAAAAGCCTCTGGGCGCACCTGTGAGGAATCATCTAGATGAACTGAGGTGGAAAAGCCACCTTGACTGTGGGTGACATCACCTATGGGCTCAGGTCCTGGAGTGCAAAAGAGGGAAAGTTGAGAAGAGCATCACCGCTCTTTGCTTCCTGAATGTGGTTGCTATCTGACCTGCCACTTTAAGCCCCGGGTACCCTGACTTCCCTGCCTTGATGAACCGTACCCTCAAGCTGTGAGCAAAAACTCAGTCCCTTTTAAGTTGACCTTGTCAGGTACACTATCACAGTGATTAGAAAAAGCAACTCGTACAAAGAGAGATGCCTTTTGATTACAAATAGTTGAAGCACAGCTCAATATAGTTACGGCTTACCAACAATGTCTTAACAAGGCAGCCCTGGGACATCAAGATCCACACTCAACCGCAGCACTTATACCCTCGGACATGGCTTTCCAGGCAGAATTTGCCATCGCTAAGCTGCAGATGCAATGCCAGGCCTCTCATCTTCATATAATAAAACCCAGCACCGCAGACAGCCCTTCCTCCCACCGCACGGCCAGTGTGATGCTTGTTCTTGGTTGTCAACTTGACTATATCTGGAATGAACTACAACCCAGAAAAGGGGGGCACACCTGTGATCCAGACCTTGAGGCAGGAAGGCACACCTTTAATCTGGGCCACACCCTCTACTGGAAGCATACATAATAACAACAGAAGGCATATCCATTCCAGCTGAGACACCCAGCCTTGTGGGACTGAGCAGCTACTAGATGCTCAGACTTGCCACTCATAACTAGCCATTGTAAGACTGCAGCCTGTATGTAAGTCATTCCAATAAATTCCTGTGTGTGTGTATGTGTGTGTGTGTGTGTGTGTGTGTGTGTGTGTGTGTGTGTGTGTGTTGCGTTTTCCTGAACATACTGATAGAAATAGGGTCTCATGCCCCCAGGACATTCATGGGAGTGGGAAGTGAATTGCCCGGTTGGCCCTGTAACAATCATAACTGGCACTTCCTGGGCCTGTACACAGTGTCACTCAAACAGCCTCAGGATTCTATGGAAGAGTAAAGTAACCCAACAATGTCTGTATAATACATACTAAATCGTTTATAAGTATTCTTAAATCTTAAAAATTCGTGGTTACACATTAATAGTTCATAAAGAACTAGTTCATGAAGAAACTGAGGTCTGAAGAAATCAGTGATTTTTTTCCCCCACATTAATTGGCCAAGGTCACTCTGCTCATGACAAATCACATCTGAACAGAGTCTTGCCTGACCCCACAGCTTCTATCTCAGCCATACAATGGCTGATTCATGCCACCAAGAAGAAAACAATGGACAAGTTAGTAAGTCTTGAAAGCCTCTGATGTCAGGCTCTACTTGGTATATATGATTCAGGTTTTGGAGTTTTCTTGAGAAAGGATGCCTGTATGTATCCCTTGTATATCTTCAAAGACCAGATATGCACTGGTTCAAAGAAAAACTCTCCCTAGAGTAGAGATGACAGGGACCATCAGTTACAGAGCAGAGAAAATACTACCCACTCAGTCTCCTCATAAACCAGAGCTGTGTGCCCAGAGACCAGCATGGGTCATATGTCATGAGAAGGCCTGAAGCCCAGCATGGGTCATATGTCACAAGAGGCATTTTTTTTTTTTTGATGATTTGAAAGCCTCGTAGTTATTTATTGACTCATGCCCAGCTTCACTCCACTTCAGCTTTAAGAAGAAATTGTTTTTTTATAATTTAGTGGTAAATGATTTCTGAATAACAAGAACTTGGAGGAAACGAGAAGTTACATGAAGCAAGGTAAATAATTGAAGATGTTCATAATGCAAGTCGTTTTTCTCTGGAATAATACCTGCCGAATGCCTTGTCTGTCTATGTTGGGTGAGGAGGAAATAATAAGAGCAGGCTTCATGTTGTCTTAAGATATTGATCCTTGGATATGAAGTGGTAGAGCAGCTGCTACTCTCATACAATTAAACAGTAACAAAATTTAATGGTTGTAACATGATGCTAATTGTGTCTTCTACTGATATATTCTTAGTCGAAGCTCCTAGGCTATGCCTCATCTTCTGTCTGCAATGTTTCATCAAGGAAGAGTCTAGACTCATCTAAGTGTTGAATGTGTATATTAGGGCAAATATTTAAAAAGTATTTCTATTCAAAATTCACTTAGTGAAGTTACACTTATATTGATAACTGGCAAGAAGCCAAAGATTAGAGACACTATGGGTCAGCGTTTCAGAGGCATTTTTAACTTGCTAACTGGTACTGTTTTGTCTCATTTTTCCTTTTACTTAAAATGGAACATGAAGAAAACTATGTTTTATTTTTTAAAGATTCATTTTTTGTTTTTATATAGGTGTGGGTGTGGTGTGTGCACATACGTGTGCCACATATGTGCAGACACTAATCCAGGCCAGCAGACGAGTCCAGATACCCCATAGTTGGAGTTATATGCAGCTCAATGTGGGTGCTAGGATCTGGAATCAGATCTTCTGAAAGAGCAAGATGTACTCTTAACTGCTGGTCCACGTCTCCAGCCCTGGAAACTATTTAAAAGGAAAAACAAAACTGTGTCTTGTGATATTGGTGGCACAAGAAACAGAAATGCTTCATAGTTTTATGTAAAAAAGGAAAAAAAATGCCCATTGCCCTGGTCTGAAAGTCTTCACCTTTGATTTTGCCTGCTGTGATTCTAAAATAATTCCAAAAAGCAGAGAAAAAATATATGATGGGCTTCTAATGTTTGCGGGAAAATAAAGAACTAAGAAACCTGCAATATGAAATGATGCAAACATAAATTCAGATTTTCTACAATTTCTCCATCCCATGCATTTTCTAGTATACTCCAAGGAAAGCTTTTGGTGCTTGATATAATAATAACTAGAGAAGTCTGTCAGCTCTATCCCCATTTTTGTGTATTTTTTATTTGTTGCTATTAACTGTTAAGTGTGTTCTTGAATGCTTTATGGGGAGCTGCTAGTTACTAGCAGAAGAGTGTGGAAACAGAAGTGTAGCAAGCTCTCTTGTCAGGCTATCTTTGGACTGCCAACCCAAAAATAATGAGCTGGAGACTTATTATTAATTATAAAAGCTTGGCTTTAGCTTAGACTTTTTCCCAACTACCTCTTATAACTTAATTAACTCATATTTTTTTAATCTGCGTTCTGCCGCATGGTTCGGTTACCTCTTCTTAGTATGGCACATCCAACTTGCTCCAAGTCTGCTGGAGGAACTGCACCCCTACATTCCTCCTCCCAGTTTCTCTCTCTCTGCCTGGAAGTACTGCCTATTCTCTCCTGTTTAGCTATTGGTCACTTAGCTCTTTGTTAAACCAATCAGAAGGCCCCTTGGCAAAGACATACATTCACAGTGTACATCAATGTCCCACAACACAAAGCAAGCATTAATATCACTGATATTCATATTTAAAATACCCCCTTTCATATTTGCAATGACCACAATTCTCCTTAGCCTATAGACAATGCTTTACTGTTGAAGATGAAAGAAAAGAATTGTCCCCCACAAGGCTTTTCTCTGACCTCCACATGCACAACTACATTCTCACAGTCATGTACAACACACACATAGAATGATGATGATAATAATAAGTAATTTTTAAAAAGTAAATACCTTATCCTTTACATCTGGGTGGTTCCCAGAGTACTACCTGCTATACTATCCTATCTGTTATCAGGTAACCACTTCTTGAAGTTGGTAGGTGGTTAATTACCCTTCTATGGCAGAAAGTGTGGTTCCAAGACATGAAGTGATATCCCATGACTGTGTGGTGCTCAGAGCAAGACACAATCTCCAACCTAAAGTTAGGCTTTCTGATCCTCTCTCATGACACAATGGTAGGGAAAAATTAGCTGGCAAAATGTCTTACTAGAAACAGCTGAAAAGTCTAATAGCTTCACACTGATTTGCTGACACATGGGTCTATGAAGCGCTGCTGGCAACATATGCTTCTCCAGGACATAAACAGAATGATAGAAACCCCTGCTACCGTTAGTGTTCAGAGGACTGGAGCGGGAAGACAAGGCCTCTACTTCAATGGACCTGTTCTCTCTTGGCCCTGTGCTCTTTTGCTGGCTTATTGTTGCTTGTTTGTTTAACATCTTGATCCTGGTATCAAAATGCTGCTTCTATTTTCTATGTCTGAAAATGTAGAGTAAATGTGTCTATTAGTATTAACTTGGGCAAATTTACACCAATCTAGAGATTGATAAGTGTTGATGTTCAAATGAAGAGCATGCAAGCTCTTCCCAGGGGGAAAGCATGAGTTTTGCTTTTAGTGGTCATACTTTTAAATGTGATAAGTTGACTCATTATTTCAACTGCAAATTAATAGACGAGCATATGTGTAGTCTCATAGCTTAAAAGCAAGCTTCATGTTCCCCTTGCTCATGTTATTATGTTTTGATTTTGTTTTAAAGCAAGGTAAAAGGAAACAATTCACAGTTTTTCAAAATATTAAACATAGAGTTAGCATATGACCCACAAATTTTATTACTAGATATATACCTATGAGAAATTAAAATATGTGTACATGCACACAACACACACACACACACACACACACACACACACACTGATATATAATGCCCACAGAAGCACCATTCAAAACATTCCTACAGTGAAAACAGCCTAAATGGCCATTATCTGATGATAAAGGAACAAGGAACTGGTGTCTTTATACAATAGAATATTATTTGGTAATACAAAAAAATTACATATTGATACATGGAACAGTATATATGGATCTTTAAACATCCCAAGTGAAAGTTCTTAGTTACAAAATCTACACCTTTCACATGGCCAGAAACAGCGTATCTATAAAAATTAGTAAGTGGACCATAGCTCAACAAAGGACAGAAACAGGCCAGTGAGGGTGCAAGAGAGGTAATGGCTAGTGGAGGCTGGCTTTCTTTTTGGAGTGTTGGCTTGCTTTGACATGTGATAAAGATGGTGTGCCTCTATGTTCGAATATGAAACAACACAATTAGACCACATGGTGTGTCTCTATATTTGAATATGAAACAACACAATTAGACCACATCTGGTGAGTGGAAAGCTGGAAAAGCATGGCCAAGTTGTAAAATAAGGAGTTTCACCACCTGCACTCAGGAGACCACAGAATATTGGTATCATTCCCAAAGCAGAACAAAGGCAAGTGTTTGTGATGCCTACACATATTACTATAGGGAAGGTCCTTGAGAATGGGCCCATTTTCTAGTGTGCCCAACCTAAGATGCCTCCACTGAACATCTTCAGGAAAGATCATGATTCAAGAATGCGACGTGGCTGACAGGAAACCCCTCTAATCGACATAGCTGCTCTATGGTATAAAAACAAAGATATGGAACATTCTCCAGTGAACATCACAGATATTCCACAGGAAAATGCTGTTTGCACTTATTGTTGTCATGGGTCACTGAGAAATACAGACACCTACAGTTGAGAAGCAAAGAATACTCTGAGCCAGCTAAACTGTGCTAAAAGGATATAAAGGCTCAGAGAAAAAGATGCATCACAAACTTGACCTCTTCCTGCCCAGGGGATCCCACAGGCCAACTCCCTCTCCCCCATCATTGTATTTCCATGATAATCAGAGCTTCCTGAGTACTAAAGCAGGCCACCATTCTCCTCTAGGCTGGACTTGGCTTTTCACTCTCCCAGGCTTGACTAGCCCACTCCCAGCCTTATGGGGTTCCATGCACTCAGAAAACCTTTCTCCAAAATTTTGTTTGAGGACAAGAGAAAAGATACTTTTGAAAATGAGTTTAGACAGATCTGTCTCCAAATTGTGTAGCTCTCTGGCCACTGAAACCATTTTAAAAATCAATGACCTGGACAGTTTAAAGGTATGAAATAAATAGAGTGTAAAATACATCTCAATAAAGTTGTAAATAAATAAATAAATATGCATATATTGTGCATGCACACACACATACATATGTGTATGCATATAAATAATTATAGTGGGAAATTATATGTGAGACATTCTAAATGATCTACAGATGGAGTCATGACACTAATAATCTGAACTATGCATAACAGGCACTTACTTTGTACATAGGGGGAGTCACTCCACAGGTAAAAAAGTCAGATTCAGTAATACTATGTTTATGTCTTCTAATACTGCAGAAGAAATAAACTCTTTCATCCCTAAGAGAGGATAAGGAGGCCAGTAGAGAAAGACCCTGCCTTTTGGGTTCATGAAGTATGTATATGAGCATGGGATGCTGGCCTACAGAACATACATTACCAGACAGAGAGGCAAGATCAATCATTTGGTGTTCAAGTCCTAAAGATGCAAGCATTTTGATACATTTTGATGAAAACAAACCCAAGAGAACACAAAGATTTGATTTTAATCTAGTCTAGTAGAGCATGCCCTACCTCGTTGATCCAAGAGGTCACGTGTCAAACGATGACTGACAATTTTCTCATTATAAAGTTCTGTTGTCCAGGAGATGCCCAAATGCACCTGCCGTACATCATGGACCAGACTGAAAATGAACACAGCACAGGCTGTCTGTCACACACAATGAAGAGTCCTCTCCTCAAGCTATAGGGATCATTGTTTGTCGAGTGCTTCAAGGCAAGCCAGGGAAGCATGTTTGGAAAACAAAGGACTTTTTAATTGCTGCTGACATGAATGAACTCTCTGAAACAACAGCTGTGTCTTGAGATTACATTACAAGGCATGTGAGCGGGATGCAGAGCATCCTCATAAAAAGACAAAGCCAAAGAAGCCTTTTATTGCTGCTGAAAAAAAAAAAATCCCAAGGCTAGGATGCCTAATTCCAGTTCCTGCAGGATGCAACAATCATATGTTTGCAGAACCAAACAGAGAAACAATCGATGTACTTTCAGTAGCTGATTAAAAAAAAAAAAAAAAAAAACTCCAAGCAGGCAGTTTGGGCAAGCCTCAGAAATCAGTGGGCAAGGTTATCTTTGTCCTAAGAAGTTGGTCGGTGGCAGTGACATCTGGCCATTAAAATATCGTCCCAAGAGATTATTTCCTTTCTCTCTGTTCACAGAATGTCTGCTGCTGGGTATAAATTATGGACAAAAGAACTCATTTGGAGAAATATTGACCCAGTCATACTTCATAGGTTTATTACTACCCTGAGAGAAATGAACCTTGTGAAATTATAACGGCTGAACTACAACCAAGATCCTTTCAAAGACAGACCTCAAGGAGACACGCAGAGAAGGTTACGGTTGGGGAGGAGAATCAAGAGGAAAGGGGAGGGCGAGGAAACGGAGATTTCGTGCACAGAGCAGTGGGTCTGACACCTAGGTAACGATGATGTGAAGATCAGGCCGAGCACTGCTCTAAGTTGGTCCATACTGGGCGAAGCGGTGGCTTTGGGGCTGTGCCTTGCCCTAGGTGACTCCACTTCAACAAAGCACCATGTAGCTCCATTTTGAGTAGAAATGCACCTCACTGTGCATGTAGACACCATCACCAGTCCAGCTCCACCTGTGAGGCATGGGTTGGTAAATAACGTATCCCCTCAAGTAAGAAGCTACAACCTATGAACTAATCAAGATAGATTGCAAGCATACGGGTGTATTAAAAACCACAGCAACAGAAAAGCACACTGGACAGCATACAGGGCGGGGGGGGGGGGGGGGGGGGGGGGGGAGTGTGTGATCTGAGAGTGAATATAAGAAACTAGAATTATAATAAAAGAACTTGTGATTATCATTGGCTAACTATGAGGGGAGAGTGGGGCTTCTTGGTGAATGGCAGTCAATGAAAGTAACGTAGTTTGTGAACGTATTGTTATTCAATGAATTGTGACATTGTGAAAAGATAGAAACACGTTTGTCTGTGTTTCTGGCATCGCATGCTCACAACAGATGATGATGCTATTTCTAGAATTCTCTTTGTCAAAAACTCTATTTTAGATATTTTTAGGATAATCACTTTCATCAAAACGGCATACAAAATGCACCGAGAGTGAGTTTTCCCATGAGATTCTCAGGCTCCAGGAACTAAGAAGGTTAGAAGCAATTATGGCTAGAGAAAGCTCCCAAATTTTCCTTGGCATGGAGATTTGGGATCTATACCCCTTCTATTGAGTCTAGCATTGTGATGACTTTTTAGCTGACAGGAATAATAAGGAGTGATGAACCAGTTCCAGGTTCAACCTACAGGAAGGCTTTGTACCTTGGCCCTCTGAATGCCCGAGCGGTAGATAAAATGCCCAGTCAACTTGGGAGACTCTCTAGAGACATGAATAGTAAGAGAGGGTAGGAGCAACAAGGCCCCAGAAACGCGAGGGAGGACCGTTTTTGAGCCTCTCTTAAGACCTTTATCTCCTAAGCCCACTGCTGCCAACTCAATCAGAGAGAATCACCTTGCCTGGCCCTCTCTAAATTAATTCCTCAACCAAAAATTGAAGGAAGATGCCTTCCTTAGCCTGGTTGACTCCAGCCTGTCTCTCTCTGGCCTGTGTTTTTCTAAGTGGCTCTTCCCTCTGTTTATATTAAATTCCCAGAACACAGATCTGAAAGATAATAAGCATCCTGCAAGGCTAGTGGAGATCACCCCCTGGTTCCAGGATCACAGGCCTGATGAATATGTGAATACCCCTTCCCCTGGGTTGCTTGTGTGAGAAGACCCTGCATGCCAGGGAAACCCCTGGGCTTCCCTTTGTTCTTCTCCCCCTACATAAACTCAGACACCCCAAGAATAACAGTTACACTTGCCACCCCCCTGTGGCCACTCTGAAATCAAATTTCCTTTTCTCAGTTTATTACCAACTTCTCTGTCTTTTGTGGGGGGAGAGGCCAAGCCTAGGTTTGAGGGGCTCCACCCCCCAGATGGATTCTGGTGCCAAAACCATAGTCAAAGTAATGTGTTAAATCATGAAATTCAAGTATAATGTGCTCTAGAGGGAAAGATATCAAAATACACTAAAAAAATTTTAATGGTTTTAAACTGTTTTACATAACTCAAAACTTTTGGACAGTTTGTAAAATTGTGGATTAACACATCATTCTAAGACAAAAGTTTTTATAACACACTCCTGCATAATCTCTGACCATTGTATTTCTAACTAATAAAACAACTCTTTCTCATAAAAGGAAAATAACTTGTCCAAACTAAAAATAAACATGAAAGTCAGAACTTACATTTGCCTTTCAGCAAATGATACTTTATGTGATTCTTAGCTTATTTCATGCCTAATTTCTTTCCTGTCTTTTAGCTTCTTTGAATGTGGTACTCACAGCTACTTTTCCGTGACTTCGCTTTCTTATTAAATTAGTTAGTTCGTGCACAGGTAAAATGGTTCCGTTTTTAAAGGACTCACCAATAAGACACGTTTCTCACATAACTACTAGGTATTTAAGAAAGATAATTTCTCATTTTATTTTTGCTCAAGATTGACCTGAGTAGTTTGTCAGTACATGGAATAAAAACTGATTTTTGAAATTTGTATTTAGGTCTATACTTCTTGATGACTTCATACCCTATCTTTCTTTCCTGTGACTTTGCTATGGGAGACATTAACTATAGAAGTTTCCATCTAATTAAAGTGGATATGATTTCCTAGAATTTCCCATCCTTCAACTCACTTGACCAGGAAGCAAGAAGCCTCATAACTTTACATCAACTTTAAGTAATTGCCAGTCTTATGAGTGATTTTAATTTTTCTTTCAAAAATTACATCTAATTCCATGTATCAACCAAGATGTCCTATTTATTTTTACACTAATTTCCCATTTCTGGCTAGAGCTTCCTCCAGACATCCCACTTAAATAAGCTCTTGGATGGACTCCTGAGCACTGCTCCTCTCCTGAACATGAGCAGAGACAGAACACTAAGAAGTTGACTCCCCATGGGAAGCCTCACCCTCTCTGAGGATGGAGGGTGGGGTTGGGCAGAGGTAGTGGGTGAGCAGGGAGAAAGGGGGGGAGGGGAAACTGTTGTTGACTCCCCATGGGAGGCCTTACCCTCTCTGGATGGTGGGGAGGGAAAGAGCAAGAGGAGGGGAGGGAGGGAAACTGTGGTTGGTATGTAAAATAAAGAAAAAAAACTTTTAAATAATAATAAAATAAAATAAAAAGAATGAGCTTTGACTTAGGACTGCACCTGTGCCCTCTCCCACAGTGTGACCTCTGCCTTCACCAAGCCATTCTGACTTAGACATCTCACTGGATAGCAACACCCTGAGAACCCTTCTATAAAGTCGTGCTCATAGGTCCCAGGTACCCACACTTCTTTTTATTTTCAGCACCGTTTGCCCCTCCCCAAATTTTTTTTTCCTGCAAATAATACCTGCTGTTATCCAAGGTACCTAGTAACACTTTCTCATTGGTATTAAGAAGTACTGGTGGTTGATGGAGTCCTATCATTTCAAACTGGCTCCTTAGGGGCTGGGATAATGGCTCAGTTGGTCAAGCCTGTGCCTGTAAGCCATGAGGATCTGAGATCCATCTCCAGCACCCATGTAAAGAGCTGGCCTTGGTAACCAGTGCTTGTAATTCCAGTGTTGGAAATACAGAAGCAGAAGTTTCTCTGAGACTCATTAGCAAGCCACTCTACAGTAACCTGTGACTTCTGGCTCCCAATAAGAGATCCTGTGTCAGATAACAAGGTACACCTTTCATGCATTGACCTCTGGCCTCTATCACCCATACGTGTGCACACATACAATGGTCTTTCCAGGTCCTCGTATTTTCAAGCCTTAGCATTTTCACTCTGTTTTAATCACCTTGCTTTGGCATGAAGATATAATTACAATAAAAAATATCTGCTGGTCTCACCTTCCCCAGAACCACCGTTTTAAACAAATACTGCAATACTCTGTGTGCAGAGAAAATTCTGGGGCAAACATCTGTCTTTTTATTCCCTGTTAATGGCTCCTGAGGGAGATGGGCAACAAAAAACAATAGTCTATCTTCCTTACTAAAACTTTGTTTTCCAAATTGTAGAAACAAAGCAAATATGATCATTTGCAGCTATTTGGTGTTTTTCTGCTCCATGTGAGAGGTGGCGATTTCTTTTCATGGCCTCAAGCATGATATCTATATTAGCAGGGTGAAACTTCTCTTTTGCCTCTTTCATTTTTCAGAGAAATTCCTACCCAAGCCCGTAACATTCCCCAAAGAAAAACATTCATTGTTACTTCGTTTCTCCCTCAAACATCCTATTGCTCTTTTTTTTTAAAAAAAAAAAAAAAGAAAGAAAGAAAAACTTCCTCAATATGATATAGCTGTATTTTCCAAGTGGCCAGCATTTGAGTTTCTTGATATCTCATTCTTTAATCTAATAAGATAGGAACTTCACTCTTTTGGTGAAAGATAAATACTATGTCCTGTGTAGTAGATTAAAAACATCCTGACCTTCAAAGTCTTTCTTACTATGATTGTGAGCTTGGCTGGGCCATGGTGGTGCACATACATACACGTAGGCAAAACATTCATACACATAAAATAAAAACAAATTGAAAAAGAAAGAAGTATTTCCTCTGCTGGTTCTAGTGGTATACAAGTGTATTTAAAACATTCTGGAGGCAGAGGTAGAAATGATTCTGTAAATTCAAAGCGACTCTGGTCTACATAGGAAGTCTCAGGCCAGCCTCATCTACATAGTGTGGTCCTGTCTTAAAACAAGCCAAACCAAAGTTAAGGTGTGCTAGTGAGCACCCGTCACTGCAGGACTCAACAAGCAAAGGAAAGAGAGTCAAGAGTTCAAGGTTTGCCTGGGCTTCATGATGAGACCCTGTGTCAAAAAAAAAAGTATTTGTATTTGTTAAATGCATGATATATAATAAATTTCCTGAAGAGTAACAAACAAAAATTTCATTTTGAATCTGAGACTTAAGCATTCTTATCCTAAAACATACACATTTTCTTATTAAGGAGTAGGAATCCCAGGCCTCGTGTAGTCTGGACTCACTCAATGCACTAGAGTTTTCTGAAACTTATGCATTAGTAGGATTTTGCTTTTAATCATGTTTTAGAATAAGTCAAATTCTTTGACTATAGAAAACTAAAAGGGATTAGTCAAAGTGCTGCAATTTTTCTTCTGAAACCAGATCTTTATTCACATCCTTCCAAATACTCATTCCTCTTCACAGAAGGACACCTGGCCCAGGTTTCTAAGTCTGGACATAATATACAAATTGTGATGGCTCACAACACAGAATCAGACCAGATTTTGTCCATGAACCTGGTGTTCTGTCCATAAGCTTCCACAAGCTCTGCATGTCCTTTGTCCTCACGTCCCAATGTCCAGCCATATGACGAGCAGCATTCACTGTGTCCCATCCTTTGTATCACAGCTACGTCACTTTCCTGAGTTCCATATTCCCATCGCCATTATTTGAAGACAGTGACAAGCAAATAACTGCAGTGGAAACACTGGAGCTTGCTCAGTGTGACATTCAAGATCATGTCTTGCATCCTACATCCCCGTGGTTTGACTGCCATCTAGAGAAGACCAGAGACATTGCTAAGCAAGCATCTTTCCTTTTTTTTCTCAGCCTTTGACTCAACACAGTAAATAAATGCATTTAAAGCCTGAAATGTAGAATGTTATGTGGTGCTAGTATTAGTCTGTTTTTCAACAACAACAACAAAAAAAAATGTGTTACATTTCTAAGGAGGAATGGTGATAGCAATCTTCTTGCTTGGCTGTTAAATTCACTTTATGGAATCCTTATGAAAATACTTATCAAAGTAATGGTGGTGTGTGCACGCTTGCAATGCTGCAATTAAGACTGAAAAGTTGGATTCCTTTGGTTCTCTAGATTGTTTATTAACTCCTGGCTTCATCTTAAAACAGATTCTGAAATTGTCTATGCTTCTTGTATTAATACTGACAGACAACAAATTTCCCCAGTTTTATAAAAGTGTTGTAAAAGACCCTTCCAGCAGCCTCATGCAGAGGCAGCTCCAATTGTTTATGACTTTTTTTTAACCTTACAAGTCTTTTGCGTGTATAATATGGTTTCTGATCTTGTATTTTTATGGGTTTCGTTTTTTGTTTTGAATGTGTGCGCGCCTGTCTGCCTGCCTCCCTACATGTGTATGTTTTAGAGGCTTTTTCTTTATTCTCTTTTTTTATTCTGTTGTGTTTTTTTCTTTTAATTTGTCCATTTTTTTTCTAAAGAAAGAGAAAGAAGGCATGGAGTTGGGGAGGTAGGGTGATCTGGGGGAAGATAAGGGAAGAAAAAGCATAAAGCATGAACAGAATATGTTGTATGAAAAAAAATGTATTTTCAATTAAAAAATATATTTTTGTTCATATTCCGGACGAGCCCCGCTTTTCTTGCCGGGCGGTGGTGGCGCACGCCTTTAATCCCAGCACTCGGGAGGCAGAGGCAGGTGGATCTCCATGAGTTCGAGGCCAGCCTGGGCTACCAAGTGAGTTCCAGGAAAGGCGCAAAGCTACACAGAGAAACCCTGTCTCGAAAAACCAAATTATATATATATATTTAAAAGTGGCAAACAGAAAGACCTGAACATTGGAGTATTTAAATACCAGTTTCTTTCAGAAAATCACCAGAGAGTATCTTCTGCATACACACATTCAATGTTAATTTTCTGCTCTTTTCCACTATGAGAACATTGATGGACCAGCCTGACCCCATCTTAAGGATAGAAGCCATTTTGTTATAAGGTCAGAACAGGTTCATTTCTGGTTGGTGCAAAATCCAAGCTCGAGCATGCTTTATTCTGTTTCTGGAATGTGACATGCTCCCCACCCCCAATGAGTTTGACTCACACCTTGAATATACCCTGATAAGATCAGATGTTCTGCCAAAGACTTTTGAAATATTCACCCAAGTTCCTACATAGCCAAAATTCCTCTGGAAATCCTCCAACCCTTGGAAACCCCCCTAGCCTTGCACTTTGGGGAGCTATATAAACCCCATTTCTCCTATGTTCGAAGCTATTCTCTCAAACTCTGCTTTGAGGAGATAGTCCTGTCTGACAGAAAATAAAGCTGTTTACTTGACCAAAAATTTGGGGAATGGTCTTTACGTTGCTGGGATTAATGGACATCTATAGGGGTTGATAAAGCTCAGTATCTCCAAGGCACCCTGGGAACTGCTGGTATTGGAGTGCCAAGGAGTCAAGGCTTGGGCTTTTCGAGTGTCTCAACCATGTCCACTACATTGCCTTTGGTTTCTCAGAGTTTCTGATGATGACATTGAGAGCGTTATACTCAGGAAACTAGCCAAGCAAACATGTAATGGGATGAACGGAGAGAAAGATTGGTATCTTATGGCTTACACTGAGGCATGGAGGCGGGGCAGATGGAGCACCCAAGCATGTTAATAAAAACCCTTGGACTACAGGTCCACAGTGTGCTGTACTGCCTCCCATCCCTGGAAAGAAGCCGATTGAAAACTGAGGCCGAATGAGAACAGAGAGAGGATCTTCAAGAGCATCGAAGCAAAGTCTTGGCAAGAGGAAATCAATAACCCAAATGTCCTATTCCTAATCTCCTCACCAAGAAGATCTTGACCTATTTTTAGATATGGTTCTAAAGGCAGTACTATTAAAGCAGCATTCACCTTGAAATAGTCTACCGAGGAATTACTTGTTACAATGAGTCGCAGTAGAGGCAGAGTTTGGTGTGCTGCCAACAGGGGTCAGTAAATTTGTTCTTCTAAATCCAGATAGCAACTTCTTTGGACTTTCTGGGAAATGTGGTCACAAGTACACAATTGTCACTGTGGTTTGAAAACTGCCATAGACAAACTGCCATGGCTATGTGCTGATAAAACTCTATTTGTAGTAATGATGCATGCCTACAAACCCAGACCACACGAGGCTGAGGCAGGAAGATTGTGAGTTTGAGACCAGCCTGAGTGAGTTACATAAAAAGTAGAGAGAAAAAGAAGGGAAGGGGAAGATTAAGAAATTAAGAGAGAAGACACCAGAGAGATGCCTGCCCATAGCCACAGCTGGGCATGAGAGACACCAGAGAGGATCCACCTACAGAGATGCTGCAGAGGCAGAGCAGGTACTGATACAATGAGCAAGTATGTGTTAGGGAGATGGGAGAGAAAGGGAAGCAGTCTGTGCACTGTGAAGAGAGACAGAGCTGGAGGTGCAAGGGTGGTGAGGAATAGCCTACTGTGAGTAGCCTGGGCTGCCGCCTGAGGCCATGGAGATGTCCTGGCCCATGTTGCCACTAAGGGCCACGTCTGGGTCCAAAGGGCCTTATAGGAGCAGGGATCTGGGTCTATGTCCGTGGCCTATGTTAACACTAAAGACCATGTGGACATCTGGGCTGCTGCCCAGGGTCATATTGATGTCTGAGGGCTGTGCAGAGCAGGCCCTGGCCCTCACTCAGGAAAGCAAGGCCTGCACTTCACCTGGGCAGCACAGTAGAGCTGGTCCTGGTGGTGGGGGTGCTGGTGAGCAGGCCCTGAGGGTGTGAGAGCTGGTCCCCAGCCCTTATTGGCTGTACGGTGGTATGGGTGTGGGAAAGGTGCCACCCCGCCCCCATTGCTGCCTATGGCAGGCAGGAGAGCTGGCCCTAAGAGTGGGAGAGATGCCACCGCCCCTTGCCAGCTAGAGCACTCAGGAGAACAGGCCCCAACCAGACCAGTGACTCACAACAGTCAACATTTGCAAGAAAAGCTGTTGGGGCGAAAGGGTAGACTGGGTGACACACCCTGACACAACCCAGCTTTGACTTTGCACACACATACACAATTTAAAATAAATAAATCTTAAATAAAAATTACCAGTTACTCAAGTGCTCCTTAATGTATAAACATCCCATTTACAAATCACTAGGAAAAAAAAACTTTAAGGTATCAAGAATACCTTCTAATGTTATAAGACTTAAAATAAGTTCAAGAACAAGTACTTTTCCTGAGACATTACCAAATTCTCTCTCTCTCTCTCTCTCTCTCTCTCTCTCTCTCTCTCTCTCTCTCTCTTACTGCGTGTGTCTCTGTTCTCTGTCTCTCTGTCTCTCTCTCTCTCTCATACACACTGACACACACACACACATTGACTGACACACACACACATGCACGCACACACTGACACACACTGACACACACACACACACACACACACACACACACACACCACTTCTTAGATTAATAGTGGCAGCGTCAGGTAGAAGTCAGTCCATGGTGCACATATATATCATATGCACAGCCATGCCAGCTGTAGGTTGCTGTTGTTGCCCAACCTGTGAGTTCTACATAAGCTTCCAAATGCTTTCTGTCAACTTGAAGCCGACCTTGTGTTTCACAGCTGGTATTCTACCCTGAGTAATGCCTATACGGGGCACCTCAGGGAAAAAAAAGTTTCGCATAAAAACCCTAAGTAGTTTAGGACCTATGGTCCATTGGGAATTTCCACCTAACCATGTTATCTTCATATCTTCATACCTGCTCCCATACGGCACATAGGGAGAGTCACAGAACAATGAAGTACTAATAGGAAGGAGAAAAGCAACCACACAAGTTGTCCTCTGAGCTCCACACGCTGTGACACATGCAGACTCACATGCATGCACACACGTGTGTCTCTTCAAGGTTGTGTGTGTTTCTTGTGCTTTCCTTTGTAATTTTCTTTCTGTTTGTCTGTCTGTTTTGTACTATTCTGGTTCATTTGGAGGCTTTTGTTTGTTTGCTGTGTTTTTTAGTTTCCTGTTTGTTTTCTATCTAATGAGAAAAAGAGAGTGTTGATTTTGGTGGATGGGGAAGGTGGTAGAATCTGAGAGGAGTTGGGGGAAGTAAAATCATGATTAGAATATATTTTTATTAAAAAATCTATTTTCAATAAAAAATAATTGGCTTAAGGTAATGTTGAATTTGTCTGGCCTTCAATCCAGACCACTGAGTCGTTCATATCGTCAACAAGGCTGTTTTATTTCTCCATCCTCAGTGCCTCGGTTCCTAGAAGAACAGTTTTTTGGCTGTGTGTGTGAGCTCCAAGAGTGTAGATATGATTCTTTGCAAGAACTTAGCTTTTAGCTTACCTCAGCTTTCAGTTTATCTTCCTCACTATGCCATCGCTAGCTTTTGATTTAAAGTGACATAAGTGCTACTCTTTCATTCATTTGCACACTAAGAAGTTATTATAGAGCGCCTACTGGCCTGAGAGTTGCCCAGGAAGCTGGGCCAGCAAGCCCCAGACTTCCTCGTGTCTCCACTGCCCTGGTTTTTTTTTTTGTTTGTTTGTTTGTTTGTTTTGTTTGTTTTTTTAACATGAGCTCTGAGAAATCAAAGTCAGGTCCTCAGACTTGCACAGCAAGCATTTTGCCCACTCAGTTGCCCCTCCAACCCTCCACATGTATTCTGGACAAATAATCTGCCACTAAGGTCTCCTCCAAAAAAGATGTTTAATAGGCTTCCTATTGAAAGTGGGTTTTCCATATGTATTATCTGTATGAGAACCATCAAACACAACTGAAGAGAACAAGTGGAATTTGAAAGTTTTAAGCTGCTTCTACCCTCCAAGCCACAACCTTTATTATCCTTTCCCAACAGGCTTTAGTATTGGGGCTTGCATGTTGTAACGTACTAAAAAGTCTGTCGGTCTGGCAAGCACATACGCATTTTCAAGCTCTGAGCAAATGTCACTTGCTCTGCAAAAGCTTCCGTTTCTTCCTCACTCAGGTGCATGCACTTCTGTCTCTCATATATTCTTTACCCATATTTCATAGTGCATCTGCCTTCATCAACATTGTGGGCCTTCCCCAGACTATACCTTTAACCTCATTTATCTTGTGTTTCTTCATGTCAAAACCATTGTTAAGATAATCCCAACCTCTCCCTGGAGGACATATTTGTGTTTGTATGCATACAGAAATATGGGGTGTCAGCAACAAACAAAAGCTTTCTCTTTGAAAATTCTTTCCTAAAACCAAAAAAGGAGAAAGAAAACGAGGACACATGATGCTACAAATTGACAATTAATTATGCACCCTGCTGCTAATTCTGAAATTATAACCTCTGGGCTTCTCGTGTTTGTTCTTGTAAGAATTGCAAGTATTACCTAGTCTGCAATTAGAACAATGTTGTCTTCAATGTCCCACGGGAGTCCCCATGAGTCTGCCAGGTTAAACAGTTACTGTCACATTTAGAGCCGTTGCTGTTGAATTCTGCTATGAATGCCTGGTTCTTAAGACGACTGAACACAAACAAAGCCAAGCACGAAGCTGAAGCCTTTTGATAAGTGTCAAGTTGCCGTCGGACACCGCTCATATCCTGGAGGATACGGTCCATGTCATCATTCTCAGCCCAGGAGCAACTGCTTCTTCTCGACATCTTGACAGATCTGCATGAGTCCATAGATCATCACTGTCCTCCAACGCTTTATCATGTTTTAAATCTGTTGAAGTGTGGAAGAAAAAAATCTAGTGTGCTTCACAAAACAGGACCATAAAAAAATGAAGTCGGATGGAGCTGTCTTTGACAGGAATTTTTGAATTATGCCTCAGACAAGTCCAAAGAAGGACAAGAAAGTCAGGAGGGCATCAGGGCAGAAGCCCTAGATACAGTGGTACCTTAAGGGCAAGAAGATGAGGTTCTATTTACATGTGAGTTAAAAAGTGCTATGCCAGGAAACGAAACAGGCTGCAGGAGCAGTAGGTGTGAGCTTCTGGAACCCCCTTCAGGTCTTCACACTCGAGATGCCGTCAAGCTAAAGAGTTAAATCCGTCGCCACACTCCATCCTCTGTTGTGTTGAGCTGTTCTTAACTAACACTAGTGAGCGACGTGGCCTTTCCACTGTCACCTTGAAATATACACAATCCTCTCTGCTGTGCTCTCCAGCCTCGCCTGATCTCCACTAGAAGAAATGGAACTCCAGCTACTTGACTGGCTTTTCATTTTGAACCTTCAGGACTCAGGGATGCTTCGTGAACCTGCAACACTCAAGGAAATAAAATGGCTCACGCTTGGCCACGCTTGACATCTGGATTCACAGCCTTTTCATTCTTAACATAGCTCATCAGTTTGCATTGTATTTTATTTCCTCTGGACCTTGATGCAAAGAACAGAATTTCTCTCCCCTTAGCCTTAAAATCTTACAAACCATGAAAATACTCACTATGCTAAAGCCTAAGATTAGTTTCAACTTTATTTAACATGATGTAGTGGTAATCTAATTGTACTGAAATATTATTTTGATTGTATGTTAATAAATAAAGTTGTCTGGGGGTCAGAGCTATTAGAGCCATAGCAAGAGTGTGGCGGTGGTGGCACACGCCTTTAATCCCATAAGATCTCTGTGTGTTCAGGGATACAGTCAGCATTAGAGACATATACCTTTAAGACCTAGGGGGCTGTACATTCAGACAGTGACGAGGCAGTCATGTGTTTGGGTTTACAACCAATGAGAAGGCAGAACAACATACTTTAAAAAAACGAACCGACAGGAAGTAGGTCTCTTTTCGCGAAGCTGGGACAGCAGAAGGAAGGGTGAGATTTAGCTCTGAGCTCTGACCTCTCGACTTTCTCTTTTACATTGTTTCTGTGTTTCTTATTTAATAAGACGGTTGGTTACATCTACATCTGGCGCCCAACGTGACAAGAATCCATTAAAAACTGCTTGGCTTGGCGGCAGGTCCACTTTCCCGCAAGGGCGGCAGGCAGCCCGTGGCGGCGGCTGCGGCACGCGGCGGCCAGCGGCGATCGGCTTCTTAGTCCGAGCAGCAGCTTCTTAGCCTGGGTCTAGTTCTGCTTGACCTCAGGCTGGACTATCGGAGAGCTGCTTGCTTAAATCCTGCTTGCTTAAAGCCCGTGCTACAAACAACTCAGACCTGCCCTGCCGAACAGGGCCCTGCCTGTAAAGCCAACGCACGTGGTCGGAGCTTAAGGAAGTCAGACCCAAGCCTTGACTGGGCACAAGAGGGAACACGTGGCTGCATTTAAACTTTAGCCAGCTACGCTTTCTTGCTCTCTCTCTCTCTCTCTCTCTCTCTCTCTCTCTCTCTCTCTCTTTCTCTCTCTTTCTCTTTGGATTTACACCTGGGACACTAGGTGGCTGCTTTGAAAATCCCCTCGGATTTCTACTGTTCTACGCAGATTTGGTAAGTCATAATATATCAGATATTTTAAAGGAAACTATCTAAAAGAGAATTTTTTTCCACATTAAAAAACAAATGGGTTTTATGTGTACATTGGAAGAAAATTGGTTTTTGTTCGAAATTTTAGGCAGTCTGGCAATGGAACAACTATATAATATTAGTATTGGTGGAATTATGCACCTTATCACTATAATAATCCACATTTTAATATTTAAAAAGATAGTCAATTTAAGTGCCAGGATAACAGCTTTAGAAGAACTTGTTAAACCTGTAAAAATTCAGACAGAAGAAATTAACAGTGAAGTTGTTTCAAGTCGGGATCATAAGGTTGCAGAAAGAAACCTGTTTTCACACAGTCACCCTTAGTTTATCCTGTAACCATACAGCAGATGCCTGATCAAATGGCTACACAAAATACTTGGGCTCCAATTGAAATGTTGGATTTAAAAAGGTTTAAGGAGGCAATAGTATCTTATGGCATGCATTCCCCATATGTAAAGCAAATGTTAAACTCTTGGTCAACATATAATAGGATAGTACCACAGGACTGGCGGGACCTTGCACAAGGTGTTCTGGAACCCAGCCAGAGACTTCAATTTCTGACTTGGTTTAAGGAGGAGGCTAAAAACATAGAAAAACAATGGAGGGATAAAGGAATACAAGTTTGCCAGGATCAGCTTATGGGCGAAGGCCAATATGCTTCAGCACAAACACAATGTTTATATGATGTCCAAACCCTAATTTTATGTCGAACGGCAGCCTTGAATGCTTGGGACAAAGTTGAGGAACCAGGAAAAAAATCTGAGTCATTTACAAAGGTGAAGCAAGGCCCAAAAGAGTCTTTTACAGATTTTTTACAAAGACTGGCTTCAGCAGTAAAGAGAATGGTCTCGGATTCAGAAGCTAGTAAGGCAATAATTGAATCTTTGGCCTTTGAGAATGCGAATGCAGCATGCAAAAGAATAATCAGGCCATTAAGGGCAAGATCTGCACCTATGGAAGATTGGATTAGAGAAACAATTAATGTTGAAGCTGATGAGCATGATGATACATGGGTAGGAGAAGTAATTTCAAAAGGTTTGAGGAGTGTTAGATGTTTTGGATGTGGAAAGCAAGGACATTTGAAAAGGGACTGTAGACAGGTCATTCCCAGAAACAATGTTTCTTCAAGGAACAATGGCAACAGAAGGCCCTTCCTTCTGGAGTATGCAGAAGGTGTGGTAAGGGAAAACACTGGACCAACGAATGTAGATCAACAAAGGACAGACAGGGTAATCCTTTGCCTCAGTCTTCGGGAAACTCCAGAGGGCCTCGTGCAGGCCCCAGTGCAAATCCAGGTCAAACCTTTCCTGCAGCCATAGAGGAAATGCCTGCTCTGGAGAGCGATTAAATAACCAAATGCCTATTGGAATAAATCATGCTGGTCAGGTTGATGAAACAGAGAGAATAGAAAATTCAGGAGAAAACATAAAGAAAATTTTTTGGCAAACTTCTATTAATGAACAAAGACCAAAATTAACGATAAAAATAAATGGTGTTTTGTTGTCTGGTCTGGTAGACACAGGTGCGGACGTTACCATAATTGCACCAGAATTTTGGCATCCAACTTGGCCTCTTCAGGAGGTAAACGTTCAACTGTTAGGAATTGGGACATTATCTCAGGTGAAACAGAGTGCAAGATGGCTCGAATGTATAGGTCCAGAAGGACAGAGAGGAAAATTAAAACCATATGTGGCTAACATAACTATGAACCTGTGGGGTCGAGACTTGTTGCAACAATGGAATACTCAGATTAACATCCCTCCAATCTCAGAAACAAATCATAAACTAGCACATGTTACTGAGAGAAATATTAGAAGATATTGTTCTAATGAGTGGTCACCAGCCATCCATATTATACAAGAACAGGGCACAATAACTGATGATCTTCCAAAGACACCAACAGCTCTACCTTTAAAATGGTTAACAGACAAGCCTGTATGGGTCCAGCAATGGCCTTTAACAACAGAGAAACTCCAGGCTTTAGAAGAGCTGGTAGAAGAACAGTTAAATGCTCAGTATATTGAAGAATCAACCAGCCTTGGAATTCTCCTGTATTTGTTATTAAAAAGAAATCTGGTAAATGGAGAATGGTAACAGACCTTAGAGCAATTAACAAAGTAATTCAGCCAATGGGCTCTCTACAATCTGGGATGCCTTTGCCTACTCTATTACCAAAAGGATGGCCTCTCATAGTTATTGATTTAAAAGACTGTTTCTTTTCAATACCCTTACAAGAAAAAGACAAAGAAAGATTTGCTTTTACAGTGCCTACTTATAATAATTCTCAACCGGTTAAAAGATTTCAATGGAGGGTCCTCCTCAGGGAATGTTGAATAGCCAACTCTGTGCCAATATTTTGTACAACAGCCATTGGAAGTGATACGTAAAAAATTTCCTAAATCTATAATTTATCATTATATGGACGATATTTTACTAGCTGACTCAAATGCAGATACTTTAGAAATAATATTTGAAGAAGTAAAGAAAATTTTGCCTTGCTGGGGATTACAAATTGCTCCTGAAAAGATACAAAGAGGCGATTCTATTAATTATTTAGGATATAAAATAGAGCTACAAAAAATTAGACCCCAAAAGGTGCAAATTCGGAGAGATAGACTACAGACTGTTAATGACTTTCAAAGATTATTTGGAGATATTTCTCATCTACGAACTATTGTTGGGGTAAAAATGATGAACTGACTAATTTGTTCAAAACCTTAGAAGGTGACAAGGACTTAAATAGTCAAGAGAATTATCACCTGAAGCTGAGAAAGAATTAGCCTTGGTAGAAAAGAAAGTGCATGAAGGACACGTGAATCGTATTGATCCAAAGCTGGATTGCATTTTGGTTATCTTACCTTCTAGGCGTTCTCCTACTGGAATATTAATGCAGAGGGAAGATATTATATTGGAATGGATATTTTTACCAAATAAACCAAATAAAAAATTAAAAACTTATGTGGAAAAAATCTCTGACTTGATTTACAAAGGAAAACTGAGACTTCGTCAATTAGCAGGCATAGACCCAGCAGAAATTGTCGTACCATTAACTAAGGAGGACATTGAAAAATTATGGACAGAAAGTGAACCTTGGCAAAGAGCTTGCAGTAATTTTTTGGGAGAAATTAACAGCAAATATCCAAAAGCAATAGAATTGATCTTATAAAGAGAGCTGAATGGATCTTGCCTCAAATTGTACGGCAAAAACCCATATCTGGAGTTCGTACATTTTATACAGATGCCAACAAAGAAGGAAAGGCAGGTTACAAATCAGAAAATTTAAGTAAAGTGGTTCAAAGTCCGTATAATTCACTTCAAAAATCAGAATTGTATGCTATTCTGTTGGTATTAATGGATTTTTCAGAACCTCTCAACATAGTAACTGACTCTCAGTATGCTGAAAGAGTGGTGTTACATATTGAGACTGCAGAATTTATCCCTGATGCTTCAGAATTAACTTCACTATTTATTCAATTACAAGATACAATCAGGAAAAGGGATCATCCTTTATATATAACTCACATTCGATCCATACTGGTCTGCCAGGCCCTCTAGCACAAGGCAATGATGAGATTGATAAATTATTGATAGGAAATGTGCTGGAGGCCTCAGAATTTCATAAAAACATCACGTCAATAGTAAAGGTTTAAAAAAGGATTTTTCCATAACCTGGCAACAAGCCAAAGAAATAGTAAAGAAATGTCCTACTTGTTCCTTCTACAATCAGACGCCATTACCAGCAGGATGTAACCAAAGGGTACTCAGAGAAATGAGATCTGGCAGATGGACGTGTTTCACTTTGCAGAATTTGGAAAATTGAAATATGTACACCACACTATCGATACTTATTCAGGATTTCAATGGGCAACTGCTTTGAGTTCTGAAAAAGCTGATTCTGTAATCACTCATTTGCTAGAAGTTATGGCCATCATGGGTATACCTGCACAAATCAAAACTGACAATGCTCCATCATATGTCTCTGTTAAAATGAAACAGTTTTTTGCTTATTACAATATAAAGCATATTACAGGCATACCACATAATCCTACAGGTCAAGCAGTTATAGAAAGATCAAACAGAACTCTAAAGGATATGCTAAATAAACAGAAATGGGTAACAAAAACCCCCAGAAATAGACTACATAATGCTCTTCTAACTTTGAATTTTCTGAATGCAATGAGAAAGGAACAACAGCTGCAGAGAGACATTGGATAATAGAAAAAACTACAGAATTAAATCAGCCTATATACTTTAAGGATGTGCTGACCTCAGAATGGAAACCAGGGTATGTATTACATTGGGGACGGGGTTTTGCTTTTGTTTCTACAGGAGAAGATAAGCTGTGGGTACCATCAAAATTGATAAAGGTTCGATTTGAACAAGAGAGACCTCTTAATTGAGGAGGTGATAGTTCATCAACCAGCATGAACATCCAATTTAAACTAACTTGTATCAATAACACATGCCTTTTCATTTAATCAGATAATAACTTGTCAAAAGGAAACATCCCAAAATTAGTCTTGGGGAAAGGTTTTTGTTTTTGTCTTTTAGGAGAATGAAGGTTAAGGAATCTGAAGAACACTGGACAAATGAGACAACTGAAGAAAAGTGACAAATCATCTATCCCAAGAAACAGAGTGAAACGGTGTATGGGTATATATTATCTAAAAAATTTTTATGTCTTCCTAAATGTTTGTTTCTGCTTTTCTCTAAAGATTTAACACTATTGGTCTTCTAACAGTCCCAGTTCAATTAAAATTTAAAGCTGACTTTGGAGTTGGAGAATGGCTCTCTCCTTCTTTAAACTCAAGCATGTTGTTAAAAGGAAAATGCAAACTCCCTGTATCATGCCAGAATAAGAGCCATCTTCTGCTATGGTACAGGACAAAAGCAAAATTAAGAAGGGACTATTCTATTACTAATCTCAACTCTTTGATTCTATTCTGATTCTTTAAACTTTTCTCAAAGTATAAATTTTATATCAAAATTTACAAGATTAATATATATATATACATTTTAAACCTTGTTAAGATATGAATGGTCACATAGAGTACTAACTAATTCTAGAAAAAAGGCTAGCTGCATATATATGTTTTTGTGTTCGAGTCTCTTATCAGTTTTCTGCAGGAAATCACGGCCAGGCCTAACATCAACTGAAGTCTCCAGAAAGAAGATGGGGCCCCACAACAACAACAATTCCACGTGGACAATAATAATATCATTAAGCTGACAAACATCATCCATAGATCAGCTTTGAACTACAAGGTGCTCAGAGCAAATTTGAAATGACTAGCTGAGATGATCCAGTCTCAAAGACTACTTGAATAAGGACTTGAGATAAACCTGAACTTTGGCATTATACACAGACTGGATAATGAAGGATATAGTTACCTCTCCTAGAATTTGACAATTAACCTAAAATTTTTCTTTCAGGATAAAGAAAACTTCGCCCATACCAGCAGGAAGCAATTTTAGGAATACGACGCCCACATTCCCAAAGAGGTGGTGTGGGGCGGGTGGTTTTTTGGTCTTTTTAATAGGTTTTGGGTCTGGGATAATTTTCAGTATTTAGGGGGGTTGGTTACAAGTTATTGTCAAGGGTTAGGAAAAAGGCTAAGCAAAGGAGATTAGATTTAAGGTTCTTGTTTAAAAAAAAAAAAGAAAGAAAGAAAAAGAAAGAAAGAAAAGAAAAAGACAATTACTAGTTTTAAATACTTTACATTGGATTGAATTGTTTTATATTGTATACAAATTTGAAACTGATATTGTTAGAAAATGCTATATGTATATTTCTAATTGTATTTATTCCATCCATTTAACAATGTAATGCAAATTTCTGATCCTTGAATGTTATTATTACCAACTATTAGGATATAAAGAAATGAAAGTTAGTAGTTAGACATTATCATAGAACTTGTAGTCAGATTAGATATGTTTTAAAAATTAAGCAGAGATGTTTTAGACAGGTCATCTTCAAACCCTTCAGAGATCTACAGAATATGGCATTTAAAATGTTTTAATAACTTAGAAAATTTTTCTTTTTTGAGACATGTCGGCTCCTGGCAGTACTAATCTACTTCAGAGAAAATATGGGCATTGAAGAAACTGCATATGGAGTCAACTTTCCTTGTGGCAAAAGTTAGCCACTGGACAACAAAGTATCCTCGAATCAACAGAACAAAATGGACAGACAGAACACGAAACAAGGGACTACTGATTCTTGCCAAAACAAGTGTGGTTATGGCTTTATCAAAAGGCATCTTCTGAGGCCAGGACAATACGGCCCCATCCCTGAAATGGCCTTTGTATCCGGAAAAGGTACGGTGCCCTTTTCTTCAAAGCAGCTTAACAGGCAGAGGGCCGATGGATTCTGTTGTACAATGAAACAGCAGCTGAAAGCTCATGCCTCTCAAAAGTAGACTGGCATTAATAGAGGGATGTGGAGAAGAAGGGGATGCTGAGATGAAGCCATATATACACAGCCAAGAAGAATGGACAGCTGAATTAAAAAACTGTCAACAATTTCCAGAATTTAAAATCCTGAATCATGACAGGACACTAGTGGAATTCAGGTGTTTCTGGTACGTGGACTGCTCTCACCCAATGTGAGGTTGAACTGTTGACCTTGTGTACATCCTACTTCACAAATGAGTCTGTCAGATACACTAAGCCTATAGGCTGAAGATGATGCCCCAACACTGCGGAGAAACCTCAGGTGACTGCCCAGGCAGCTGGCTGTTTCTGTCAACTCACAAAATTTTTTGGAAGTTGCTTGCATGCACTTCCTGTTTTTATTTTTGTTAGCTAATATTATTCCCT
This sequence comes from Peromyscus leucopus, assembly GCF_004664715.2. Classification (NCBI taxonomy): domain Eukaryota; kingdom Metazoa; phylum Chordata; class Mammalia; order Rodentia; family Cricetidae; genus Peromyscus; species Peromyscus leucopus. The sequence continues at coordinate 42,785,412 of NC_051077.1, read as the reverse complement.
TCTTGGGTCTCTGAGGGAGTTGAAGATTAGTTAGTTATGGTTGAAGATTAGTTAGTTATAGTTGAAAATTAATTAGGATAGAAAGTGCATTAGATACATCTTGGATTTACCAAAATAGGATAGAAAATGGAATTATTTTCTCTGATTTGTCAAATACCTGTTTAGGTATTTATTACTTGTATATATTGTATATAGTTATTGTACTTTTGTATATAGTTTTTCTTTTGTTAGTTATAACCTTTTGCTTTTTTTCTTTTTATTAAAATAGAAAAGGGGAAATGTAGTGGTAATCTAATTGTACTGAAATATTATTTTGATTGTATGTTAATAAATAAAGTTGTCTGGGGGTCAGAGCTATTAGAGCCATAGCAAGAGTGTGGCGGTGGTGGCACACGCCTTTAATCCCATAAGATCTCTGTGTGTTCAGGGATACAGTCAGCATTAGAGACATATACCTTTAAGACCTAGGGGGCTGTACATTCAGACAGTGACGAGGCAGTCATGTGTTTGGGTTTACAACCAATGAGAAGGCAGAACAACATACTTTAAAAAAACGAACCGACAGGAAGTAGGTCTCTTTTCGCGAAGCTGGGACAGCAGAAGGAAGGGTGAGATTTAGCTCTGAGCTCTGACCTCTCGACTTTCTCTTTTACATTGTTTCTGTGTTTCTTATTTAATAAGACGGTTGGTTACATCTACAACATGAATGTGTTTAGATGTGTTCATGTATTCTCTTGTATTTCAATGTTGCTCAATTTGAATTTTGATGGGTGTTGTTTTGGTAATTTGTAATCTGTGTGGATTTTTTTAATGAAGTGCATTTTGTGTAATTATTCTTTTGTTGTTGTTGTTGTTTTTGTTTTTTCAATACAGGGTTTCTATGTGTAGTTTTGGTGCCTGTCTTGGATCTCACTCTGTATATGTTTCGAACTTACAGAGATCTGCCTGGCTCTTCCTCCTGAGTGCTGGGGTTAAAGGCATGTGCCACCACCACCTGGATTGTGTAATCATTCTTAAAATAAAACACAGGAAAAAATACTAAAAACACAGGTTAACAACCACAGGAAATGAAAGACTTGCTTTTCTTATATTTGGGAGAATGTAGTCAAGCAGAGCTTTGATAAGTCCATATGACAAAAATGAGCCAGACCCTCCCTCTATTCTTCATGTGGCTATTTGCAAACAAAAATAGAGAATAGTAAAGGAAATGCTGGGGATGAAGAAGTATTAAGAAGCTGAAATGCTAATACACCACTGCCCCCCAGAGAAGCCCAGCTCTATCACCTAGGTTATATAAAGAATGTGAAATCTGGCCAGCAATATGGAAAGGTGGAAGAGACAACCAAAAGATGATGAGAAACCAAGTAAATGTGTACTTACCAGACTGTGGCAGCAACATCTACTCAGTGTTCAAGATGAGACCAGCCTTTATGAATCACCACATTATTATGACAGGAACTATACAAATAAGGCAAACTCTTTGCTCTCAGACTTTGCCCAACAGGAAGAAGCCAAAAAGAGAAATGCTATGAGCAGGGACCACAGCATACCACAGGCATTTTCCACCACAGCCTTGGGAGCAGGTGGCACTGATCTGCTCATCCATTGGAGAATTTCCTTCACACTTCCTTTCCAAAGATGAAAGCACTGTGGACTGCATGTTTATGTCACACAAGAGTGTAAATTGTACCCATAATCCCTATATGATTGTGTTATAAGATAAAGCCTTTCAGGGACAACCAGACTCAGATGAGGTCATGAGGATGCAGCCCTTGTGATAGAGCATTGTGCCCTGAGTATAAGAACGAGTGTGGATGTTTTGACTTTCCCTCTCCTCAAGGTGTGGACACAGAAAGAAATGAAGACAGCCCTCACCATAACTTGACGATACTAACTCCTCATTCTTGAATGTCAAGTTTATAAAGTTTCACCTACTTCGAGGTGAAATGCATGAGCATTCTTTAAAAAAAAAAAAAGGCAACAAAAACCATGGAAAGGAATTAGAAAAGAATATTCTGAAAGGTGGTTATGGATTGTCATTACCTTTTAGGCAATTCAAGGAATATGATAGAGAAAAAAGTCTACATCATAGGAGAGAAAGGTAGACTCCCTACAAGGACCTTACTCCTGATCCACAGACCACTAAGAAGATTCAGAAAGACAGATGCATCCTATTAGTTGGTTACTTCCTCCTCAGAAACATGAGGCTACCCTGAGTAGAATGCTGGAAGAACCAGTAGGCATGCTGTCCTTACTGAAGACAGATGTGAGGAACAGACCAGCCACAGGCAAGGGTGCACCACACACTGAGAACTCTAAGATGCCAGTTCCCAGGTGGGTACAGGTATAATCTGCCCAAGCTCCAGCCATAGCTCAGACTCATGTGTCAAGACACACTCACATCTACAAGACCAACATGCTTTAGAGACCCTGAGGTGCTAAGCTGTTCAGAAAGGTGTATCAGCGTAGCTACTAGTTTTGTGAGCTCTGTCATTTAAAGAGTGTGGCTTCAGAATAGAAGAAACATGCCAGAATGGGAAAGTGATCACTATGCATGATATTAAAGAAAGAGAATAGGACTTCCTGTTCAAAAGCTTGAGACCCCTCATATGGGAAAGCAAAGGGGAGTGTTTATACAAACACCAGATGATCTTTATAAATGGCCTGTGTTAGTTCCTTTACTCACCGTTACGACCAAATAACCAACAAGAAGCAACTTAATGGAGCAGGGATTTATTTAGCTGGTGACCTGTGGAGGGATGCAATCCAGCATGATGCGGAAGGCATGGCAGCAGGAGGCTTCTTGCTGGTGGGCAGCCAGAGGTCATTGCCTCCTTGTATCTTGGCAGAACAGGAAGCAGAGAGGTCAGCCCGGAACCAGGACTGAGATACATACAAGCCTGAAAGTCCATGCCTCCCTCGGTGACTCACTTTCTCCAGCTGTGCTCCACCTCGCAAGACTCCTCAGCTTCCCAAAACAATACATCAGCTCATGACAACACATGACCCCCTGGGGGACATTTCACATTCTAACCATAGCAGCACCCTATCTATATTATGCTGAGAAAGAAGGGATGAAGAGTGAGTAAAAACAAAAAAAAAAAAAATAGGACAACAATATCAAGATTATCAAACACATGATCCAAGAAAGAATCAGAAGGTGGGTCTTACCTTTGGCGACAAGACAATCAAGAACACTGTGCTCTACCACACTCACTAAACAAACAGCTTCTTCCTAAAATCACAGTGGTTGGCCAACCATAGAAAGAGAAATTTAGGATTCAAATTTCTCATAATAGAATTTTAAATGGCAAGCCAATGACCATAACTCTGAAGATTGTCTCGTGCCAGTTAAGTCATGTGAATGCCCAATGAAGTGAGTAGGGACAGATGAAAAAAACAGTGATGATTAGGGACAATCTAATTCTACCTCAGTAACAAAAGAATCGAAATATTCTCTCCATGGAAATTATCACAGGATAAATAATTGTCTAGAAATTCCAAAGTCCAGGCAATCACAAATAGTGCCATTTCACTGTTTATTTAGTATCTTAGTACTACATGTTATGTTTACAAAATACAAAGACAAATATCATCCTAAACTAAAATAGTCTGTGGGTGGCTACAAATAATAATCATACCATATTTAGACAACTCATCAAAACTGCAGTAATATAAGCCATCTCCTTGCTCTAACTGGATACGATGCATTATTGCATGTTGGTGACTTTTGTGGGTGAACTGAACACCTGTCATCCCAGCACTCTGAAGAGGCAAAGGCAAAAAGATCATGAGTTTGAGGGAAGTCTGGACTGTACATCAAGACCCTGTATCAAAACCTAAGATGTATTTTTTAAAATAATAACAGTTAAAGGAGGCTACATTTGTAGAGTAAACGTAGAATGAAAGGAAAAATTAACCTGTGAAATTACAGCGACTTTTGATTCTAGATAAATACTGAGGGAAAATCTTGGAAATGACATTGTCATTAGAAGTCTGTGAGAAGATGACAGTGCAATATGTCACTGCTCACCTAAAAAGTGATCCAGTCTCAGATACATCCACGCAAGCAGACAGAAAAATACTGTGTGATTCATTTCATCCCAAAGCCTCTATACTTGAGATACAGTTATTATCACCATTCCACAGGTGAGAAAAACAACTATCCGGGAGAGGAAGGCTTGTGTCAACAACAGCTTTTAAAAACTGAATCAATATATCAACCAAGATTTAAATGCAACTGAGCACTATGATCTGTAGTCCTAACTACTTCATTGAGAGACAAAAACAGTAACTAGAAACAGAATATTGATTTACTTTTTTAAATTAAAATATAATTACATCACTTTCCCCTTTCCCATACCTTCCTCTGACTCTTCCCATATACCCCATCTTCCTCATCTTGCTCCCTCTGGAGTTTATGGTCTCTTGTGTATGTGTGTGTATTCATACGACCCATTCAGTCTCTTTTAGCATTACCTATAATGTATGAGATTTCAGGGCTGACCACTTGGTATTTTTTAATCAAATAAAGATTCATACCTCAGGAAGACTATTTCTCCCGCTCTCAATGTTGCTTGGTTGCCTATAGTTCTCTGTCTAGAGGCAAGGCCCTGTGAGATTTCCCTTTTCCATATTAGCATGTCTACAGGTGCTGTCTTTGTTCAGGTCTTTTTAGACAGCTGTTATTGAGGTATCATGGATGAAGTGTTCTTGTTGTTTCTAGGAGACATAGCAGATTTTCTAGTCTAGCTGTTAACAATCTTTCCACTTGCAGGGTGTGATGGTGCATGCCTTTAACTCTAGCACTTGGGAAGCAGAGGCAGGTAGGTCTCTGTGAGTTAGTTCATATTGGCCTGGTTTACATAAAAATCTTTCCACTCACCCTTCCACAAGGTTCCCTGAGCCTTATGTGAAGGAGTTGATACAAGAAAAATTTTAAGGATCATTCTGGAATACTCATAGTTAAAAAACAACAACCACAACAAAAAGAAATCAGGGTTCCATGAGTCTTCTTTTTGCAGAGAGATCATTTTTCCCTTGTGATGACTGATTTGGGCTGTCTGCTCAGATCGTGAGTCACTCAGGAGATTCATGAGTCATACTTCAGAGTATGTCTGTGCAGACATAATCAGATCATGTTGGTCCTGAGTAATGAATGCATTAATCTCTTGAGGGATTCATTCATATGATGGGATTGTCTGGAAGTGTTGAAAATGAGGAGTTCGTGTCTAGTTAAAGGAAGTAACTCACAGAGGTCATGTCTCCGGGGACAACATCATGTCCTAGCTTCTTCTCACATGCTTCTCTGCTTCTTGTCTGCCACAAACAGGCCCCTCCTTATACACTTTTATCATCACATTGTTCTGCTTCACTAGCTCCTCCTTACACACTCCTATCATCACATTGTTCTGCTTCTCAGGTTCTCCTTACACTCCTATAGGTGGAGTTTTCTGTCCCACCAGTCAGCTCCCAAATAACCACAGAGAGACTTCTTATTTATTACGAATGTTCTGCCAATAACTTAGGCTTGTTATTAACTAGCTCTTAAATCTTAAATTAACCCATAGTTCTTATCTACATTCTACCACGTGGCTCTGTATCTTTATGTAACATAGCATGTTCATCTTCCTTCTCTCCACATCTCCAAGTCTCCTAGAGACTCCACCGCCCTTCTTCCCAGCATCCTCTCAGTCTGGCTCTCCCACCTAACCTCTTCCTGCCTAGCTATTAGACAGTTAGCTCTTTTAAAACCAATGAGAGCAACACATCTTCACAGTATACAAAAGGATTATTCCACCACACACATGCCTACCATCACATTGTTCTGCTTCACAACGGTCCCAGAAACACAAAAACATAAGACCAGGGACTGGACTGTAAGCATTACAGCTTGGATGGAAAGGTATCCTAGCAGCTGGGAGCCAAAAAATACTACAAAGTCACACCACACAACGAACCTTGCACAAGAGATTTATTGGGAGGCAAATAAACAGGAGGGTGGCTGCCTCTGCTCTAGCAAGAGAGTACTATGGGGGTAACGTGGTAGTTGGAGGTCCTCAGAGGAGGAGACTGACCACTGGTGTGGCTAGAGGGACTTACATTGGACCCTCAGAAATCAGAAGCCCAAACAAATAATTCCTCCCTGAATTTGTTCTCTCAGGTTCTGTGCCACAGAAAAAAAGAAAAGTAATAATGCCAACCATAGACTGTGTGTGATCTACCATGTAGTAGATCATGCAGAGGCGGGGACACCAAGTATCAAGACTCCTCTTGAACCTCCAGAGCTTGAGATTATGTTCAGACTATAAATACTGATTCCAAAAATATGGAGGGCTTTCAAATACTATGCCTCAAGAATTCCTGATCCTTAAATCAACCTTATGGGTCTCTGTAGTTGGAGTTTTCTCCAGTCCTGCTCAGACCCGCAGCCAATCAGACCCAAATAAACACACAGATGCTTATATTATTTAAACTGTTTGGCCTAATGGCTCAGGCTTCTTGCTATCTAGTTCTTATATCTTAAATTAACCCATTTCTATTAATCTATAAGTTGCCACGTAGCTTGCAGCTTACTGGTACCTTACATCTTCCTTCTCATGGCAGTGTCTCCTGACTCAGTCTTCCACCTCCCAGAATTCTCCTCTTTCCTTATCCCACCTACATTATACTTCCTGCCTGGCTACTGGCCAATCAGCATTTTATTTATCAATCAATCAGAGCAACACATTCATAGCAAGTGGTGGATTTAACCTTTCTAATACATTAAAAAAATAAAAGAGGTTTCTGGGTGACATGCTTGGCTCCAACAAAAATTGCACAACAAGACAATTTCCCTATCTGACCTGCTTTTGAGAAGCAATTCCAGCAGAGAGTTGTCTATTCAAAAACTGAGAGTAGAAGTAGAAAAATCTCAAGAATCTAACTTTTATTCTTCCAAATCTGAGGATTTGTTGTCTGGATAACATAGTTACACAGGTGTACTTTATTAATGGTCTACTTAAATTCATACATTCTCTTTATTATCATTTACAAATGCTCTACATCTTTGTAACACTCCCCCACCAATGATCATCTAGATTCTATCCATGGACTGTCTCATGGTATCCCTCATCTAAGCTGTGCTCTGCTTACATTGCTGTTTCTGTTTGCTATCAACCTTCAAACACAGTTCCATTCTACATCTTAGAATCTATAGCTGACACACCACTTTTAATTATGCACCTCATAGTGTAGCTTTAAAAATTAAATTAGGCAGTCAAAATAGTAAAACAACACATTCTTAAATTTGCAGGTTGGTTATTATTATTATATTACTTATGCTCATTGTAAAGTATGACATTCCATTTCGTTATCATACCCTTTCTCCCCTAAATGAGGATGGATTTTATTTTTCCAAAATTTTTCAATCTGCTTTTTTTTTTTTTCACAGAATGTATTAGCAATAAAACTTAGGTGGTTGAAAGTGGGACATTGAAATCTTGACAAATGCTACATTTTTATACTCTGTAATTTCTTAACCATGTTCAGGTAGTAAAACATTCAGGACCTTTCTTATCAAGAGATTTATGATACAAAACAGTTGTTAAAATATCTGTCAAGGCAATAAACTGCCATTCCAAGAAATAACTAGGTGGTCTTGACCTTAAGATCTCATGTGAGCTATAAATCTAGGGAGAAGATGGTTTACAGCCAGTCATCAATCTGTAGATGTGTTTCCACATAAATTCTAGAAGTCTTGTGTTGGCTCACAAATCTCCTCATCAAATATGATTGACAAGCTTCTAAAGTCCAAACTGTGCAGACATATCAAACAATCTACATATGAGTATGTTAGAAGTTAATGTGAAGCATCCAGCACAATTAGTAGCACTTACTAGCGGCTTAGACAAAGCGGATTATGGAAAGACGAGAACATTGAGAACATTGCCTTCTGCCTCGGGAGCCCAGAAAAGATACTGAGAAAGTCCTCTGAAGCAACAGAGGCAATTGGGAGACGGAGATGTGGGAAACGCCCCACCTCGGTGCCTTTCTGACACTGTTTCCTCTAAGCTCAGTTCCGGGTCTGCTCTGCAGCAGTCCAGTCTCTCAAACCCTGTGAGTGGAGAGAATTCTCCCACAGCGGGAGTCACGTTTCCTGTCACAGATATTATAGTTAATATCATCATATTTGCAACAATCCATGATCTTTGTGTTTCACTGATAGTGACATCCAGCACTCTCGGAATTTTCTTTTGACCCCCTTTCTCACTGCATTTCATTTGGCATTTCCTCTTCCTTTTCACTTACTCATTTTCAGCAGGCAAGATGAAATAAATGTGAGACCATGTTCTATTCTGCTAATAATCAATCTGATGTGTAATTGCAAGGCTATTTAGAAAAAAAAAAAACAAGTATAATTATTTTCTGAACGAGAAGCTATACTCCCGAAGACAAAGTGAATCTGGGGAGCCGAGGCACGCTGAAAGCAGTGCAAATTGATAAACATTCTGGCAAACAGCGTCAGAATTAACTATGGAATGATCCTATCCCACTCCCAAAAAATATCATGCCTTTGTGCCCTTGTAATCCCATTTGGAGAAAAACATCGAAGAGCCGAAGAGAAGGACAAGCTGTGATCAAGGGTATGGGCGTTGCAGTATTACTTGCAGAGAGGAAAACCGGAAGTGACTGCGATGATTAATTGAATTACCTGTTTTTATGATATTACAGCACCTGTGTTCTTTCTTCCTGAGCCACAAATGCATCTCCAACTTGAGACCTATTTAAACCCTGTGAAGTAAAGAAAAAATAAAAAAAATAAAAGCCAAAGCAAAGTTAGTGCTTCACTTTCAAAATGCATGTCAGCCGAAGGGTAATTGCTGTAGCTGGAGATGAGGCCGCACAATCAGAGATATAATAATAGCAAATGGTAGAACCCACATCCACGCCTCCGTGATCTTCTCCACAGACTGAGCGCTTAACCACCCCCCTCTCATGCCTCCCCATTATTACCCCTTCAAACTGTTCCCTATTTTAAAACATGACAGTTCAATGAGAAACTAAGATGCCCTGCATTAGGAATTCCTGTTCACGGCTGCAGAAGGGACATACAAACTTAAAACTCTTCCACAGAACTTTTTTTTAAATCCAGATTCATGCGGTTTAAGAGATGAATGTCATTTTTAAAAATAATATTGGTGCTGCTTTTTCTTTGTTTTTATTTTTTATCCTGGTTTGTTTGGAGAGGTTTTTTTTTTTTTTTCCTATTTGCTTGTTTGTTTTCTAGAGAGAGAAAGAAGGCATGGAGTTGGAAAGGTGGAGATGTGGAGAGGCTCCAGGAGGAGCCAGAGGAGAGGAAGCCATGATCAGAGTATATAGCATGAAAAAAATTACTTTTGATAAAAAAGAAATTAAAATTACATCATTTCCTCTTTCCTAAAAATAAGTAAATGAATAAATTTTCTTTTTTTTTGTAAATTCATGCAAAAATACTAATGTTTGGGAGGTGGTATGACAATCCTTATGATTTTAAACATGTTTTTAAAAATACATACTAGTAAAAGGGAAACACGAGAACTTACTTCAAAATATGAGATAGGAATTATGTGGTGGTTTTATATGGACTCACTTATTTGAGCACTTACACCCAGTTTACGGAACTGTTTAGGAAGGATTAGGATCTGTGGACTTGTTGGAGGAGGCGTGTCACCGGCAGAGGGCTTTGAGGTTTCAAAAGACTCATGCCATTCCAATGTGTGCTCTCTGCCTCCTGCATTCAAACCAAGATGTGAGCTCTCAGCTGTTCCTGCCACCTTTCCTCTATCACCGTGGACTCGAACCCTCTGAAACAGTAAGCCCAATTAACACTGTCTTTTGTAGGTTGTCTTAGTCATGGTGTTTAAGCACAGCCACAGTAGAACCAATATCCAACAGTTATTGGGTGACCAAGACCCTAAGACTAGATAGCCCAGGGACCTGGGGCAAAACCAAATAATACTGGTCTAAAAAAAAAAAATGTAGTGATAAAATGACTTCTAATGATATTCTGCTACATCAAAGAAGCTCCCTCCTGCTGCAGATGGGAACAAATATAAAGACCCACAGCCAGACATTAGGCAGAGAGTAAGAGACCTTGAAAAACTCAGCCCTAAATGGAATGTTTCCATCAAATCCCTTCCCCTCGGAGCTCAGGAAACCCTGTGGAAGTGGAGGTGGAAAGAGTTAAGATCCAGAGGGGATGGAGGACACCAGGAGAACAAGGCCCTCTAAATCAACTGAGCAAAGCTCATATGATCTCAGAGACAGAAGCAGCATGCACAGGGTCTCTACGGGTCTGCAGCAGGTCCTCTGTGTGTATATTCTGCCTTCCAGTTTAATGTTTTTGTGGGATTCCTAAGTGTGCAAACCAGTGGGTCTCTGATTCTCCTGCCTTCTCTCGGAGCATTTTTCCTTCTGTTGGTTTATCTTGTTTAACTTTGATATGGCAGTTTTTGTTTTATTTTATGATATTTTATTTTGTTATATTTTTTTAAATGAGTGAATGAATGAAAACGTGGCCACTAGTGTAAAGGTTAACAACCAGACTGTCACTTACACCCGCTGGGAGGAGGAAAAATCAATTTTCTCCTATGGAGTGACACTGGGTATATCAACCACTTTAGTGCAGGACTTATGTTCAAGAGTAGTTGACTAAGATATAATGGATTCCGCAATTCTTTTACATGATTTTATTTGGTCACAACTTGGTAAGAGGGTTGGAGGGTGATTTTATTTTGTTTTCTTGTTTTTGTGGGATCTGATTGTTGTATTCAATTTTTGTTTGCTTTTTAAGAAAGAATTTAAATGTGAGTGAGTAGGAAGGGGGAGAAGATCTGGAAGGACTTGGGGGAAGGGAAGACCATGATCAAAATATATTTAAATTTAAGAATTATTTTAAATAATAAAAATATAAAAGAAAAAGAACTAAGGTAGAATATGTAAATGAAACAAGATAAAACACGAATTTGAAAATGAAGCATCTGGGGAATGAATAGATGAGGATTCATTTTGCTAGTTTTCCCCTCTGTAAGATCCACTTGATGTTTTCTATGATAAAATGTTCAAAATTCATCATAGGTGCACATTAAAGTTTGTGTGCAGAGCTAAGCATTGAATAGTTATGTAAAATAGTCAGTATTGGTCATGACTAAAATCCCTAGTCATGGTGAAAATCATCCAACAGTTTATGGTATACTTACATGCTTAAGCATTCATAGTCAGCAAGCATTCACATTTTCTCCAAAGGTTAGTTGATTATATTATAAAAATATCCATAATATAACATTAAGTAGGAAACTGTTTATCCATAGACAGAAGTCATTAAGAAACACGCTAAAATATTACCAACAGTTAATCTTAGCAAAGCACTGAAAAAATAAGTATGCAATGGTGATCTCTAAGTAGTCACAGATGGGTGGTTTTTTCCTCTTAATCTGTACGCATTTTCCAATATTTCTACCATGAAGGTGGACTGTTTCTGCTCGTTTAAAGATCATATCTATTAAGGAATTTAAAGAACATAAAGAAATCTGTGTTCAAAGATTAAAGGACTCGTTAGAGAGTTGTGAGGTTTTTCTGCGCAGAGGATCACACAGTTCAGTTGTTCAAGCCCCTGTTGTAGAGAGATGGGGGCACATGTTCCCAATGGTTAGAGCTGGGAGCTGGTCAGCTGCTGGCTCCAAACTCTACTAGCATCCTATAGTCAGTTGCTCGTGGCCCAGGTGATACACTGGCCTTATCCAAAAGCTTCAATCCATTTACTTAGCATATGCAAAAAGATGTGGACAGACAAATGCTGATCTTTTAAAGAACCACAAAAGGAAGTGACTGAGCAAAGTCATGAAATATAGAGACAATCTTTATACTGCATACATGGTGAAATGGCATTACTTCTAGGTACCTGGAGACAAAACAATTTAACATGTACCAATAATGGGGAAAAAAAGAAAACAAACAAAACAAAACCAGCCTTAGGGTGGGTGATCATTGGCCTGAAAAAAACATGGTAAACTTTGTATTGTTAAAAATATTCCTGGCCCAAACTCTCCGTCTTCTACCCTCATTCATATTCATAGATATGTCTAATGAAACATTGCCAAGAAACGGTGGGTGGACACATCTGGTTACCGTGTTACCAGAGAGGTCATCACAGAGGAATGACTCCATGTGTGTGCTTGCCTCAGCACTACTGCTCAGGACACCTGGATCTTGTCTAAATTTCTGGATTTATCCTTGAGTTTAAAGTGGATGAAAAGGTCTTCCTCCCCAGTGATTCCCTGACCTATGAACATGTGAACTCAGCCGAAACTTTTTTAAAGGTTCCATCTCAAAAGAACAACTCAGGAAGAACATGGACATTAAAATCCTTCAGTTGATGAGTTCTGAAACTTTCCCATTTTCCCCCAACCATGGAAACAGTGCCTCCTATGTTATGGTGCCTTCAAACACTCTAATAAAATTTATGCTGACATCCAAAAAACATGTGACATCACTGGATATGTATGTATATGAATATCATTTTTAACTTTGTTCATCCATAATCTTACCATTTTGATATTTTAGCCAGGTGAATTGGTCAAAAATATCCACAAGGGACCAGTGAGGTGGTACAATATGTAAAAATACTTGTCACACAAGTCTGAAGACCTGAGTTCAATCCCAGGAACCTATATAAATGTGGAAGGAGATAATGACTCCAGAAAGTCATTTTGACCTCTGACCTCCACGCTCATGTACATACCACTCCCAACACACATACAATAATAAAAAGTTTAAATATAAAAATATATTTATGATATTTATTCTTGACCATACATACCTCTGACACCTATGAATCACAGCCTTGGGCACTATCCCACTCCCCAGCCTACAGAGCTCCTTCCTCTCCTGCCAGTACTCCAGACCTCAGCATCCTGGCTGCCCTATGCCTGATCATCCTTCAGACTCAGGAGGCACCATGACTGAGTTAGGGATGGTAGAGCCTGAAGAGGGGTTCTGAACAAGCCCACACTGCAATTGCTGGCATCCATGGCTGCTGTCAATCTTCCCAGCTTGAGGCTCCAATCTCCTGGCAAGTTCGATAGTACCACCACCACCACATAAAATGCACTCACAAACTAGCCTGAATGCCAAGGATTTCCTCAGATGCTTTGCCCGAGCAAGAGGGGGGGGGAGGGGGGAAGCCATGAGGATTCCAGAATTCACACTGAGAATCCCAAGAGCATCCATTGCTATTATGACACACACAGCTTAGATGCTGAGGATTTTTCACCAATATCAAAGGTGAGAGTCTTCTCCACAAAGCCATTCTACAAAATCTAGAAGAGATCATTAATCACACAGAAAATGCCCAAACTTCAACACAAGGCAATATGAGATATGCAAACTTGAGAACATAACACCACCAAAGAGCATTGTCTAGTAAGAAAGTCAGACATAAAACCTACAAAACCTTCTTTTTGCTTCAAAAGGAAATCAAAACTATTCTTTTTAGAAAGCTTGGAAATTGAGAGTGTAATTGTGCACACTTCTAATATCAGCAATCGAAGGTAGAGACGGGCAGATCTCTGTGAACTGGAGGCCAACCTGGTCTACTTAGCAAGTTCCAGGCCAGCCAGGGCTACAGACTGATATATTGTCTCAATAGATAGATAGATAGATAGATAGATAGATAGATAGATAGATAGATAGATAACTGTGCAAAAATTCTAGAACTGAGGAACACATTGAATTAAAATTTTAAACTTCACAATACCATCAACAGTTGACTTTTTAAAAAAGATTTATTTGTATAGCCAAACTAGTGGAAACACATGAGCTGTGAACCAATAGCTGAGGAGCCCCCATGGAACTGGCCCAGGCCCTCTGGATAAGTGAGACAGTTGATGAGCTTGAACTGTTTTTAGGAGGCCCCCAGGCAGTGGGACTAGGACCTGTACTTGGCTTTTTGAAACCTAGGACCTATGCTGAGACATTTTGCTCAGCCTTGGTGCAGGGAGGAGGGGACAGGACCTGCCTCAACTGAATCTACCAGGCTGGGCTGAATCCCCAGGGGAGACCTTGCCTTGGAGAAGGTAGGAATGGGGGGTGGGTTGTTGGAAAGGCTGGGGGGTGGGAGAATGGATGACAGGGGAAATCTGTGGCTGATATTTAAAATTAAATTAATTATCAAATAAAAATATTTATTAAAAAATATTTATTTCTGCCTGCATGTATCCCTGCAGGTCAGAAGAGGGCACCAGATCTCATTACAGGAGGTTGTGAGCTACCATGTGGTTGCTGGGAATTGAACTCAGAACCTCTGGAAGAACAGTCAGTGCTCATAACCACTAAGCCATCTCTCCAGCCCCAACAGTTGACTTCTTAAAGTAGAAGAAGTAATCTGGGAAAATGTCTACCAACAGGAGGGGTGTACAAAAGGACAGAAAGGAATTGTTTGAAAGCCTAGGCAATCTATGGAGTTCCATAAAGAAAACTAACTTCCATTGTTAACTTCCTGAGGGAAGATGGGCACACGCAGGAGATGGGGGGGGGGGGGCAGTGACATCCCAGCCTTGTCTACATCGCTATCACACTGTGCCTTTCATTTTTAAAAATAGGATTTTAATTTATTCTTTGAAAGTTTCATACAGTACATCTTGATAATTTCCATTCCCTACTCTCTCTAACTTTCCCTAAGCCCCAACATATCTCCTGCCCAACTTCATGTCCCTTCTTTTTTATATAACCCATTGAGTTAATTTTAATGATGTGAAGTTTTTATTAGCCCATTATTCTTCAATAGAGCTATTTAAAGTAGAGTATCTATATGCATTTTAATCTCCTATTTTATAAAAATTTTTGTTAAAGTCTGATATTCAAGAAATTTTCTTTATCCTTTGGGGGGCAACTTTCTACTAGAGCATATTACAACCCTGTGTACTCCTAAAGACTGGAAGTTCAGCTCACCTAATCACTGCCATCTGTTAAGCTATTGTATGTATCTATAACACAGAGAGTGAAATACAGAGCCTCCCTGACTTATGATGGTTTGACAGGATTTTTCAGAGTTAAGATGTTGCAAACAGGAGATGCTTTCAGTAGAAACCATACTTCAGATTTTGAATTTTCATTTTTCTATGCTGGTGATAAGCAATATAATACTTCTCTGTGGTGCTATACAATGGAAAGCCAGAGTTCTCAGCCAGTCATTTGACAAAGACAGACAATCATGTTTCTATATCTCACTATGCAACTAATGCAGGTGAACTATACTCAGTGCATTTTGACTTACATTAATTTCAGTCTGCAGTGGTTTATTAGACTTTAACTCCATCATAATCCCATCAGTATCTGGATGTTTTTTACCATGAGGACTTCAACTCATTCTGCAAGTGATGTTTTCAAATTTTATCCCAAATTTTCAAGCTATATCACTTTTGCATAAGAAGAAAAATGGGGAGGAAAAATTAAATCTCTAGCTCTGGTTAGTCACTAGGATAAAAATGAGGCTTCTAGAATAAATGTCTTCCTTCGTCACTTTGTGTGAGTTACAATAAAAAAAAGAAAAACATAGCTGAATCGGTACCTGAGTGAAAAAGGTAGAGAAATCCAGTCTATTTCACAATGCCCAGCATCTTTAGAAATAAAATTAATGAACACCTGCACCGTGGAAGAGTTGGATATTAAAGTTCATGCTGCCAGTGGCTACTGTACAATATCAATTTCAAATGACAACCTGAAGTTTTGTGCAGGCGCATTCATCTCTGTATTTGTCAGAAGTCATTTCATTTCCTATGATTCATTTCATTTGTACTATAATGTATTAGTTGGATACTCTATTGATCCTTGTTCCATACAATTTGGGCTTTCACAGACAGACGAAAATTCAGTTTGAAAGATAAGTATTGTAATATGCTCACCAGTAACACTAATGACATTAACAACAACAAAAAGAAAGAAAGAAAAAAAAGAAAACATGGCTAGGTAAACTGCTATATTGAAATGCTGTTAAAGGTAACTGTAACTCCAGAATAAACAGGCAGTTGACTGGTTTTTGTATATTTTTGTATATTCATTTCTATTGATTCACGGACAAGCACATAAATAGGACACTATACAAATTGCTCCACAAATCTGGATAAATACATAGTCAAATCTTTATTTTCCCCAGTAAATTAATAGCTTGAACATCACTTGCAGCGTCAGAAGAAAGTTAGTCAGTAAATATTGAGTGACTGCTGCATGAGTCACTTTTCTGAACCACAACAATTTAAGCTTCAGTTGGCTTAAGGTTTCCTAGTCCTGCCTTTAGAAGCGACTCCATCCCTCAATTACCCAAGAACTTAACTAGTCTAAATGTCTGTCTAGCAGGCCAACCTCTATATGCTGAGAAAGGATGATCTGTTCATCCAATGGTTCCACTCTTTTCATTGCTTCCTTGGCTCACACAGAGATGAAACACCTGCCGATAGTGTGGTGGGTGGTGCTGGGTCCTGATTTGTGTTAGCTGAGCTAATGATTATTCAGATCCCATCGAAAATCCAAATGAATCATAAAATAAGGATAACCCGATTTGATCTAAGCAAATCCACGAGTGGGCTTCCTATGACCCATCATTAGCTTGCCCCACCAGGGAAGCCGAAGATTAGGGTGTTTGACTGTGGGGCCCTCAAGCCACGTGCTTTTCCCAGTCTACAAATACGTCTCTTCAGAGATCCGACAGGAGTTCACTTTCCGTCTGTGACACCCTGAGTCTGATTGCGCATGGCTTCCTATTCCATGAAAGGGTATTTTGCAAGCCCCTGAAGGCATTACATCATCATACATTCATCCAGTCCTCTCTCCTGTCATACCTCGGGGTCAGGCACTTAGTTCTTAATTCCTATTGCCGGCAAGGAGAACCTTTGTAGAGGAAGCTCCGCTCGTATCTATGGAGGATTCACACCTATGAAGGAAAAAGAATGACTTTGTGACAGCTTTCTCCCTAGAACACATGGGAAGGGCCACCATGGGACTTGCCACTGAGCATCCCTTATAAGAGTAAATGTAAATGTATATGAGTATATAAGTAAAGTGTAAGCAAAAGGGGAAACTATTTAACAGTTTAATGACAATGCAAACTAATATCAATTGCTTTCCCAAAGGTAATTGCTGTGAATAAAGATGAGCTTATTAAAATTAAAAAATACTTTAGTGTTTGTAGTTATTCATCTAACCAGAAACTGTATGTAAACAAATAATTAAAAACTGAAAAAACAAATAATCCATTTGACAAGTAACAAAGGGGTTGAATCACAAAAGATGACCAGATCACCAAAAGTCTACAGGAAATGCTCAGCATTCTTTCCTTGTTTTGTTTTTTGTTTTTGTTTAGAATTTCACTTCTATTGGATATAATCAAATAGTATATTATACCATGGGACTTAAAACATAGGTATTAAAAAGGAAACATACATAGAATGGAGAGAAAAAACAGCATCATGAAAAATTGGGGACTAGCCACATTGGATGGCTACATGTAGAAAAATGCAAGTAGATCCCTATTTATCACCCAGCACAAAACTCTGTACCAAATAGACCAAGGACCTCAATAGAAGGCTGCTGTGGGATAATGCTTTTGTACACTGTTTAATAAAATGCTGATTGACCAGGCAGGAAGTATAGGCAGGATAAGCAGACAAGAGAATTCTGCGAAGAGCAAGGCTGTATGAGGATATGCCAGCCCACCATCCTGGGAGCAGCATGTAATGGCACACAGGTAAAGTCACAGAACATGTGGCAACATATAGATTAACAGAAATGGGCTGAGTTTAATTGTAAGAGCTAGTCGGTAGTTAGCCTGAGCTAACGGCCAAGCAGTTTTAATTAATATGAGCCTATGTGTGTTTACTTGGGTCCGAGTGGCTGCAGGACTGGCGGGTAAGAGAGATTTGTCCTGACTGCAGGCCAGGTGGGACAAGAAAAATTTCAGCTACAGAAAGCCAAATACCCTGAACCCCATAGAAGAGAAAGTGGGTAATAGTCTTGAATTTATTGGTACAGGAAAGACTTTTGGAAATGGACAGCAATAACAAAGGAACTAAAAACAACAATTAATAAATGGGATCTCATGAAACAGAAAAGCTTTTTTATTAATTAATTGATTAATTAATTTTTCCCAGCTCAGAGTTCCTGCCCTCAACCTCCCCTCCTGCCCCCATCTACCCCTCCTCCTTTCTCTTCAGAAAAGATCAGGCATGCCATATCAAGTTGCAGTAAGACTAGGTGCTTCCTCTCCTATTAAGGCTGGACAAGGCAACCCAGTGGGAGGAAAGAGTCCCAGAAGCAGGTAACAGAGTCAGAGACAGCCCCTGCTCCCACTATTAGGAGTCCTATAAGAAGACTGAGCTACACAACCAGGACATATGTGCAGAGGACCTAGTTCAGTCCCATGCAAGCTCTCTGATTGGTGGCTCAGTCTCTGTGAACCCCTATGGGCCCAAGTTAGTTTGTTCTGTGGGGTTTCTTGTAGTGTCCTTAGAACCTCTGACTCCCACAGTCCTTCCTCTCCCTCTTCCATAGGATTCCCTGAGCTCCACCTAATGCTTGGCTGTGAGTCCCTGCATCTGTTTCTATCAGTTGCTGGGTGAAGCCGCTCTGGTGATAAGTGGACTAGGCAATGATCTATGAGCATAGCAAAATATCACTAGGAATCATTTCATTGACTTTTTTTTTTTTGGCTAGTCATATTTGGTTCTATGCTTGGTCTCTGGGCTGTCCAGACTCTGGATCCTGATCCTCCGGTCCTTGTTAGGACTGGGCTCCCTCTCATGGTATGGGTCTCAAGCTGGACCAGTCATTGGTTGGTCACTTCCATAATTTCTGTACCACCTCTACCCTAGCATATCTTGTAGGCAGGACAAATTGTAGGTCAAAGATTATATGGCTGGATTAAGGTCCCAATCCCTCCACTGGAAGTCTTGGCTAGTTACAGGAGGTTACAGAACATTACAGGACTTTACAGGAGGTGGCCAGTTCAGACTGTATCTCCCATTGCTAGAAGTCTTAGCTTACAGACAGATTCCCGAGAATTTCCATTGCACTAGGTTTCTAACTCATCCCAGAGATGCCTAATTCCAATTGTCTTTCCCAGTATTCTCTCCTCAACCCTCCACCAACCCGATCCCTCCTGTTTCAGCACACAACCCTCCCATCCAGGACACACACACACACACACACACACACACACACACACACACACACACACACACGCTGGTTGACCTGTGATTTCTCTTCCATTTTTCCCTCACAGTGAGAGTCATGTATTTCTCCTTTGAGTCTTCCTAGTTATTTGGCTTCTTTGGGTCTATGGCTTGTGGTATGATTATTCTTTACTATACAGCTAATATCCACTTACAAATAAGTACATACTATGTTTGTCTTTCTGAGTCCGGGTTACCTCACTCAGGATGATTTTTTTTTCTAGCTCCATCCATTTGCCTGAAAATTTCAGGATGTCACTGTTTTCAACAGCTGAGTAACACTCCATTGTGTATATGTACCACATTTTCTTCATCCATTCTTCAGTTGAAGGACATCTAGGTTGTTTCCAGTTTCTGGCTATTACAAATAAAGCTGCTATGAACATAGTTGAGTAAGTTGCTTCTATTTCATTGTTATGTCTTGAACAGTTTCCTTCACCTGTTTGTTTTTCTTGGCATTCTTGGTATTCTTTAAAGAATTTACTCATTTCCTCCAAATGTTTGTGTCTTCCTGAATTTCTCTAAGGGATTTATTTCCTCTTTAAGGACCTCTATCATCGTCGTCGTTGTTGTCGTCGAAAAGTTGGTTTTAAGGTCATTTTCTCGTGCTTCAGCTGTGTTAGAATGTTCAGGTCTTGCTATAGTAGAATAGCCGGGCTCTGGTGGTGCCATGTTGCCCTTTCTGGTGTTGATAGTGTTCTTACACTGGCATCTAGGCATCTGGCTTTGGGATGACTATAGGTTTAGGTGTTGATACCTGAGTTTGTCTTCGTTGGATGGGTGTTTTCTTCCTTGGTTTCTGTTTCATCTCCAGTCTTCTGTCCTAAGTGGTAAAATACTCTGACCAAGGCAACTTAAGGGAAAAGGGTTGATTTAGGCTCCCAGTTCCAGGTGACAGTCCATCATCGTAGGTCAGTCACAGTGTCTGGAGTGAGCTGTACTGCAGCTGAAGTCAAGAGACAGAGAGAACAATGAAAAACAGTACTCAAGTGGCTTTCTCCGTTTTATACAGTCTAGCATTCCCTACCCAGGAATGGTACGCCCACAGCTAAGGTGAGTCTTCCCATATCAATTAGTGTGGTCAGGATAGTCTCCCACATGCATGCCTAGAGGCCCATCTTCCAGATAAGTGTAGATCAACATGTCAACAATACCAACCACCACATAGCTATTGCAGGCCAAGATTCTGAAAGAATTCGTAAAAGCTGCATAAGCTTAAAAAAAAAAATTCTTCACTTGGGCCCATAAGATAACTAAAGACAGACCAAGGGCTGGAAAATACATTCCACCTGGTAGAGTGCCTGCCTAGAGCATTGGTCAGGATGCTCTAGACTAACAGAACAAACATAGAGAAGGAACTCTTTATACATAAAAAAAAAAAAGTATATATTAGACTGACTTATAGGCTGTGGTCCAACTGTTCCAACATTGGTTGCCTATGAACAAAATGTCCAAGAATTCATTTGTTGTTCTGTTTACAAAGCTGTATGTCTCAGATGATCTTCAGTATAACCTAGACTCCTAAAGAAGTAGGCTCTAATGCCAGTGAAGGAATGGACTCGCTGTCGAGTGTGAGAGGAAGCAGGCAAAGAGCAAAAGCTTCCTTCCTCCATGCTCTTATATAAGATTCCAGCAGAAGGTATTCAGCAGAATGGTCTTCCCACCTCAGAAGATCTGGATTAAAGGTGTTTCTTCCTGTCCACACCTCTGGAAGAAGCCTCTCACTCCTCAGAGGCCAGGCTTTTAATTTCTCAACAAACAGAGGCAGGTCAATTTCTGTGAGTTCCAGGCTAGTCTGGTCTACATAGTGAGAAAAAAAGAAAGAATGAAAGAAAGGAAGAAAAGAAGGAAGGGAGGAAGGAAGGAAGGAAGGATGGATGGAAAGACAACATACAATAGCAAGGATGGGTGTTGGGGCAGGAACCCTTATACACTATTATAGAAATGTAAATTAATGCAAGCACTTCAGAAATCAGTGTTTTCTCAAAACCTTAAAAACAGATCCACCTGGAACTAGAAAAAAATTATCCTGAGTGAGGTAACAAACCAGAAGAAAGTCATGGTATGTACCATGTAAGTGGATTCTAGATATAAAATAAAGAACAATCAGACCACAACCATAGAACATGGAGGCTATATATATAGCATGGAGGTCCCTAGGATGACTGTGGCTTATAATAAATTTTGGTTTTACTCAATTATTGAAAAAAATAGCCAAATGAATGGAAACACATGAACTATGAACCAAAGGCTGAGGGGCCCCCAGCTGGATCAGGCCCTCTGATTAGGTGAGACAGTTGATTGGCTTGAACAGTTTGGGAGGCATCTAGGCAGTGGACCAAGTCCTGTGCTCATTGCATGAGTTGGCTGTTTGAAACCTGGAGCTTATGCAGGACACTTGGCTCAGTCTGGGAGGAGGGGACTGGACCTTCTTGGACTGAGTCTACCAGGTTGATCTCAGTCCTTGGGGGAGGATTTGCCCTGGAGGAGGTGGGAATGGGGGGTGGCCTGGGGGTAAGGGGAGAGTGTGAGAGGGGGAGAATAGGGGAACTGTGGCTGATATGTAGAACTGAATGGTATTGTTGTAGCTAGAGTTTTCCTGCCTGGCCCACAGTCAGGACAAATCTCTGTCACCCGCCAATTCCACAGCCGCTCAGACCCAACCAAGTAAACACAGAGACTTATATTGCTTACAAACTGTATGGCCATGGCAGGCTTCTTGCTAACTGTTCTTATAGCTTAAATTAATCCATTTCCATAAATCTATACCTTGCCACGTGGCTGGTGGCTTACCGGCATCTTCACATGCTGCTGGTCATGGCGGCGGCTGCAGTGTCTCTCCGCGTCAGCCTTCCACTTCCCAGAATTCTCCTCTCTCCTTGTCCCACCTACTTCCTGCCTGGACACTGGCCAACCAGTGTTATATTTATTGACCAATCAGAGCAATTTGACATACAGACCGTCCCACAGCACTTCCCCTTTCTTTTTTTTAAAAAGGAAGTTTTTAACTTTACACATCTCCAAAGTCAGCTTGGTATATTTGGAAATTTGGGCGTAGCTTCTCTTACTACTTCCTGCTGGAGGAGGGCGCTGTATCTTATGGGGACACAAAGAAAATTTTAGGATCATGGAGTAGTCCGTGAGACCGTATCGTCTGAGCCAGTTGCCTTGAAACGATTCTGGATGTTGGATCATCTGGGCCATGGTGTCATCGGAGACCTTTCAGGTGGTCTTGGCTGGTCAAACCTGATGTATCTTAATCTGGAACAAATCCATAGCCTCTGGCTTTCTGTGGAAACAAAAGCAGAGCCTCCTTTCCAAAGCAACATATCCTTACATCCAAATTTTGAAGTTAAGGTACCTTTAAAAATACACATTTGGGCATAACTCAACAGCTTTTGAAATCAAATGTTTCTCTTCAGTTATGAGTATCAAAGAGAACATAATCCAGATTCTCTGTGTGGTAGCCATCTTTATGTGGCTTATGTTTTTATATTACCTTGAACCTATTGCTTTAAACTGCAGCCTTCTAAGCCTGAAACGGCGCTGTGACTGCTGGCTCCTCCCACTTCAGCTTCCCAACATGGCGGTGGTTACGTTTTCCGCCAGCTCTGGGAGCCATTGTGGGTCTGTGCTTTTATCCAAGCAGCGTGTAGCCCAGAAACTTCTTTTTGTTTTGTACTAGTAAAGGCTAAATCCACCACGCAGCTTAATGTGCCACTTGCAGAGCCTCATTCCCGCCATACTGCAGACCGAGCTCGCACACTAGGAACCCGCCAGTAGCTCAAACCGCAGGCTGCCGCTCATTTGAGAGAGACAATTAGGAAGCTGTTTTTAGCTTCATTTTAGAATCTTTTCTCAGGTTTTAGGTAGAAACTTTTGCCCCACGTTGGGCGCCATTTGTAGCTAGAGTTTTCCTGCCTGGCCACAGTCAGGACAAATCTCTGTCACCCGCCAGTCCCACAGCCGCTTAGACCCAACCAAGTAAACACAGAGACTTATATTGCTTACAAACTGTATGGCCATGGCAGGCTTCTTGCTAACTGTTCTTATAGCTTAAATTAATCCATTTCCATAAATCTATACCTTGCCACGTGGCTGGTGGCTTACCGGCATCTTCACATGCTGCTGGTCATGGCGGTGGCTGCAGTGTCTCTCCGCGTCAGCCTTCCACTTCCCAGAATTCTCCTCTCTCCTTGTCCCACCTACTTCCTGCCTGGCACTGGCCAACCAGTGTTTTATTTATTGACCAATCAGAGCAATTTGACATGCAGACCGTCCCACAGCACTTCCCCTTTCTTTTTTTTAAAAGGAAGGTTTTAACTTTTACACATCTCCAAAGTCAGCTTGGTATATTTGGAAATTTGGGCGTAGCTTCTCTTACTACTTCCTGCTGGAGGGGGGCGCTGTATCTTATGGGGACACAAAGAAAATTTTAGGATCATGGAGTAGTCCGTGAGACCGTATCGTCTGAGCCAGTTGCCTTGAAACGATTCTGGATGTTGGATCATCTGGGCCATGGTGTCATCAGAGACCTTTCAGGTGGTCTTGGCTGGTCAAACCTGATGTATCTTAATCTGGAACAAATCCATAGCCTCTGGCTTTCTGTGGAAACAAAAGCAGAGCCTCCTTTCCAAAGCAACATATCCTTACATCCAAATTTTGAAGTTAAGGTACCTTTAAAATACACATTTGGGCATAACTCAACAGCTTTTGAAATCAAATGTTTCTCTTCAGTTATGAGTATCAAAGAGAACATAATCCAGATTCTCTGTGTGGTAGCCATCTTTATGTGGCTTATGTTTTTATATTACCTTGAACCTATTGCTTTAAACTGCAGCCTTCTAAGCCTGAAACGGCGCTGTGACTGCTGGCTCCTCCCACTTCAGCTTCCCAACATGGCGGTGGTACGTTTTCCGCCAGCTCTGGGAGCCATTGTGGGTCTGTGCTTTTATCCAAGCAGCGTGTAGCCCAGAAACTTCTTTTTGTTTTGTACTAGTAAAGGCTAAATCCACCACGCAGCTTAATGTGCCACTTGCAGAGGCCTCATTCCCGCCATACTGCAGACCGAGCTCGCACGCTAGAACCCGCCAGTAGCTCAAACCGGCAGGCTGCCGCTCATTTGAGAGAGACAATTAGGAAGCTGTTTTTAGCTTCATTTTAGAATCTTTTCTCAGGTTTTAGGTAGAAACTTTTGCCCCACGTTGGGCGCCATTTGTAGCTAGAGTTTTCCTGCCTGGCCCACAGTCAGGACAAATCTCTGTCACCCGCAGTCCACAGCCGCTTAGACCCAACCAAGTAAACACAGAGACTTATATTGCTTACAAACTGTATGGCCATGGCAGGCTTCTTGCTAACTGTTCTTATAGCTTAAATTAATCCATTTCCATAAATCTATACCTTGCCACGTGGCTGGTGGCTTACCGGCATCTTCACATGCTGCTGGTCATGGCGGCGGCTGCAGTGTCTCTCCGCGTCAGCCTTCCACTTCCAGAATTCTCTCTCTCCTTGTCCCACCTACTTCCTGCCTGGCCACTGGCCAACCAGTGTTTTATTATTGACCAATCAGAGCAATTTGACATACAGACCATCCCACAGCATATTGTAAAATAAAATAAATAAAATTTAAAAAAAAAAAACAGATCCACCATGTGACACCACTACACCACTTTTGAATCTTTGCCCAAAGAATCAAACACAGCAGCATGAGGCATACTGATATCAACGGAGACACTTTCGTGTAGACATAGCTGAGGAATCATTCACCAGTGAATAAATGGATAAAGAAAATGTGAAATCCATAAACTTGAAGGAGGAAAAATAAATGATGACACTGGAATTCAACAGTCGGTAAACCAAACAAGTACATTATGTTTTTTTCCCCATGTGTAGAATGTAAATTTAAAAAAAAAAAAAAAAGATATGACAGAGGAAGTGAGATTATCTGGAGAGGAGAGGACCAGCAGTGGTTGGGAGAGACCTGTGGAAGCAAAGGGGAGGTGGATGTAGTTGGAGCCCATTTTACCTGTCTATGAAGATGCCACAATGAAAGCCATTAAATAACATGTTAGTAAAAATGATGGTTTCAGGAAGAAAATATATATACATGAATACAAACCACACTTGTAGCTGTGGAAGTAATTTTTCTTCTTTTTCAAAAGTCTGAATAATTATTTTTCACAAAAGTAGAAGAAAAGGCAAACAGTAATCTAGACATTTAGTGAGATCAGTTCATAGGTGAACTTATTGAAGACAGATCGCTGACTGAGCAGGTTAAGAGTCCAGTCCACATTTATTCACTGAATATCCTTGACTACTCTTTTTTTGGGGGGGGGAGGCTGAGGACCGAACCCAGGGCCTTGTGCTTGCTAGGCAAGCACTCTACCACTGAGCTAAATCCCCAACCCCATATTTTTTTTTTTTGTCTTGCTTTTTTGAGACAGGGTTTCTCTGTGTAGCTTTGCGCCTTTCCTGGAACTCACTTGGTAGCCCAGGCTGGCCTCAAACTCACAGATATCTGCCTGCTCTGCCTCCTGAGTGCTGGGATTAAAGGCGTGGGCCACCGCCTACCGGTCTCCTTGACTACTCTTGACATCAGCCTATGCATGGTACGTAGTTCAGGGCACTATTTCCTGAGTCATCCTCTTCCTCATCCCTCTCTTAAAAGGCCTGGCTATAACAAATACTTCCACTTGGTCCCATCTGTCACCTGTATCTTCAAGCCATTGACACTAAGTACTGTATTTTTTACTCGTATAATTCATTTTCTCATCATGATATGCTCTGAAATATGTGAAGTTTTAAACCCTCACTCTTGTCTCATATAACTACTTTCCATTGTTTTCTTACTATTGTTCTGTTTTTATACAGAATCTCATGTGTCCCATACTGGCTTTGAACTAGCTACCTACCCAAGGATGACCTTGAACTTCCATTCCTCCTGCTTCTACTTCCTAAGAGCTGGGGTTCCAGGTATGTACCAGCATGCCTGGGGTGTTGGGGGTTGAACCCAAGGCTTTGTTCATGCTAGGCAAGCATTTTACCAACTAAGCTGTATCCCCATCCTCCTTATCTCTGTTTTTTTTCTTCATAAAATGCATTTTGTCATATTCTTTCCCCTCCCCAAACTCATCCAGTTCCACTCTCTAACCACTCAACTTTATGTTCTTTTTCTCTCTCAAAACAAAATAAATAAATAGAAATCAAAACAAACAATAAACTAATAAGATTTAAAAAATACCAAAAACATGGAGCCTATGTTATGTTGACCAAATACTCCTGGGCATGGGGACTGCCCTGGAGTATGATTGATATACCCAACAACAAAACAAACAACAACAACAACAAAAAAAATTTTCCCTTTCCCAGCAGGTATCAAGTACAAATAGCTTCTTAGTTGTAGGTAGAACCTTATGTTCACTTCCCCTTCTCAGTGCTGGGATTTTGTCTGGTTTGAATGTATGCAGGTCTTCTGCACACCATCATGGTCTCTGTGAGTTCATGTGTGCATCAGTGTCCTATTGTGTCTGGAAGACACTGTTTCTTTGGAGTCCTCCACTACCTTTTCCCCTTACAATCTTTCTGCCTCCTCTACTGCCTAGGTCCCTGAGCCTTTAGAGGAGGAGTTTGATGAAGATATCCTTTTGTGGATTGGATGCTGCAATACCTATTGTCTGTACATTTTCTAGTTGTAGGTGTCTGAATTAATTCCTACCTATTGCAAGAGGAAGCTTCTCTAGTGAGGGCTAAGTGATACTCTGATCTATGGGTGTATCAATACATCATTGAGAGTCATTTAATTGCTATGTTCCTTCAGCAGAATAATAACTTCTTAAATAATACTGTTTCTAATCGGTAGAGTTCTGATTCCTCTGAACACACTCCAGATTGTCTATGTCCTAATTAAAGAATAATACTGATGTTCTGTGTACCCAGTTTATACTTCAACAAATTTTCCTTAAGGAATTAATTTTGAACAAATTGTTATCTACATCCTCACAGTACTATTTAAAATATTTCAAAATAATAGCACAATATACTGTTCCAGTTTGGTTTCTGTTGCAGTGATAAAAACACTGAGCAAAACCAACTTGGGAAAAAAGGGTTTATTTGGCTGACAGGTTACAATTCATCATTAGGGAAAGCCATGGCAGAACCCTAGAGGCAGAAACTGAAGGAGAGGACACAGGGAAATGCTGGTTATTGGACTGTTCTCATGGCTTGTGCTCAGCCTTCTTTCTTATCTAACCCAGGACCACCCAGCCAGGGGTGGCAGTGCCTACAGTGAGCTGTGTTCCCCCACACTGGTCTTTAATCAAAATGCCCCACAGACACGTCCATAGGCCAATCTGATGGAGGCAGTTCTTCAGTTGAGAGTCCCTCCTCCCAGGTGACTCTGGGTTTTGTAGAGTTGACAAAAAGTAAGCAGCACCTATACTTATAGAATAAAAATAAAAGTGTAGGGGGCTGGAGAGATGGCTCAGTGGTTAAGAGCACTGACTGCTTTCAGATCTGAGTTCAATTCCAGCAACCACATGGTGGTCACAACATCTGTATGAATCTGCCCCTCTCCTCAGGCAACATGTATAATAATAAAAAAAAAAAAAAATAAAAAAAATAAAAGTGTATCAAAGAGGTAATGAAAGACACGTTAAAATTTGTGATGTATAATCAAATGGTAATAAAAGGCAAAATGTATCCATAAGGTAATCTACATATACATATATGAAGAGTGCCTAAGTATGGGAATATATACCATATAACAAAATATCAATCATCTTTCTTTTGGCTCTATGGGATTACAAATTATTTTTTAGTTCACATTAAATAATCTTATGTTCTTTTCAGATTTTCCACAACACAAAAAAAGTTAACTTTGTAATAAAAAGAAGTCATACATTATTCCTGAGAAACAAACATACTCTAAAAGGCCGACTAGGTCCTCAAGTGTGAGCTGATCAGCTGGTAGAGAGGCGTGCCAGCTCCCCATTCACACTGCCTTGCACACCGTAGCACATGGATGTTTCTCCAGCCACATGACATAGAGGATCCATTTCAGGAATGTGTTCATCTAGTTTCCGTTGCTGTGGCTAAGATGAGACAAAACTGCAAAGGAGGGCAGTTTTATTTGGTTCTGTTACAACTGCTTCATCTGTGATCAGTTGGTTCTGCTGCTTTTAGGTCTGTGGTTAAAAAAAAAAAAGTTTCATAGCTGGGTGTGTGCACATGGAGGCCTCTTCCCTTTACAGCAACAAGAAACTAAGAAACTCGGGGTAGTCAGGGATCCAGTCCCAATATGTTTTTTAAGAGAATATGCCCTGATGGCTTTCAATGAAACCCCTATCTCCTGACATACAGCATTATTCTTTATTTCCACAAAAAAATTCTGGCAAATTTCTACGACGTTATTGTTGACATTAGTTTCTTAGTTTTCTTTAGTTTGTTGTAATATGTGAAATTTGTGTTCTTAAAGTATGTGTGACATGAATACCACCACCTGAGGCCTCACCAGGACCACTGAGGGTCCATCATGTCCAGTACCACTGAGGGTCCATCATGTCCAGTACCACTGAGAGTCCATCATGTCCAGTACCACTGAGGGTTCATCATGTCCGGTACCACTGAGGGTCCATACCATGAGTCATCAGTACCACTGAGTCACAGTCCATACATGATCCATGTAACCACTGAGGGTCCATCATGTCCAGGACCACTGAGGGTCCACCATGTCCAGTACCACTGAAGGTCCACCATGTCCAGTAGTACTGAGGTCCATCACATTCAGCAGAAGCTCAGCTCAGGATCTCTCTTGGAAATGGAACAGAGGACCCTGGATCTGAGTTAGGCGATTGTAATGCTTTGTATTAATTGTCAGCTTGACAGAACATAGAAGTGAGAGAGATGAGCCTGTGTGCACGCCTACGAGGCATCATTATCTTGACTGTCTTAATGAAATGGGCACCCTGGCCCTCTGTAGGTAGAGTCATTCCTGGCTGAGAATCTGGACCACACAAAGCGGGGAGGGGAGTTTCTGAATAGCGACATGCATGCACTCTTTTCTGTTCCCTGATTGTGGAGGCAGGGTGTCTAGTTTCTTCCAGCTCCTACAGCCTTGACCTCCCCACCATGATGGAACGTACCTTGAACTGTAGGCCAGAGTAAACCCTCTTCCCCTTACATTGCCTTTGTCAAAATATATTTGAGCTCTATCTTAAGAATGAAAGGGACCTGTAAATTCTTAAATGGATCTCCTGCCTCAAGAAGGAAGATACTTTCCCCAATATATTTTATTCCTGACTTCAACACCAACCTGTAAATAGAAATCAGGCTATCAGTAGGGTGACACCTGCCTGCAGTCCCAGCCCTAAGAGAGTGGTGGCAGAAAGATCCTGAGTTCAAGACCAGCCTGGGTTAACTTGGCCCTAAAAAGAAAGGAAATTAAGGGAGGAGGAGGAAAGAACCAAGTCTCATCCCTTATTGTTTCTTTGTATTGCCTCTTCCTCAGCTTCATCTGTGATACTGTGGCGCGCACTTCCTGCTTACTCCAGCCAAAACATCTACCGCTGCTCATCCTGCTACATGTCCAGGTGTCACTCAAGTTTACTGTTTCCTAGTAGCATTGCCGAGAAAAAGAAGTCTACGTAGTAGACAAAACTTCTGTCAGCTCCAAGTGTAAGCAGAGTGACGTCGCTACTAATACGCAGTCTACATATTAGTTGATGTTGATTGCTGAGAACCTGGAATGACGCACACCAGTGTCACCATTTGGTGACAGGGATGACTACTTAACCTACCTAGGATAGCTGGTGACCAGTCTCTATCCACCAGACACTGGAGGAGGTATGGATCCTGCTCAGCCAAACCCACCCATTCTTCTCCCTTTCACGCCTCCACTTAGTAGTTTTCCCTGCTCTTATCATTCATTAACCTCTCCTTCAGACACTGGGAACCATGATGTCCCTCCCCAAAGCATTAGCAACATTAGACACAATTCCTATTTTTTAGATAGAAAACACATACTTTTTTAAAAAAAACTCTCTGTACTACGCACTCATTTGGGTAAAGAAGGACTAGAGAAATTTTAATTTAACCCCAAAAATTCTTGTAAATGCAATGGAGGCAAAACCTTGAAGTTTGTGTTTGTTGTTTTGTTTTTCACACACACACACACACACACACACACACACACACACACACACACACACAGCAAGCCTATTATGCACACACAACAGAAGCTTGCAAACTTTTGTCTGGTAAAGAAATGAGCGACTCTTCCCGCTGTATACGAGGTATTTTGAATCGTACTGTAAATGAGACATGGCACATTGTGAGACGCTTTGCAGAAAAGCAGAGAAAAAACCCCGGGGGCCTTCAACGCGGTGAAGAAGGAGAATCGACGAGTGTGTTCTTAATAAAGCAGAGATCCCAGGAAGAAGAATGGGGCTTAGGGAAAGAGCGGGGATTACCAGGAGAGTGGCACAAAAACGAGAGGAGAATATGTGAGCGCCTTGGAAAGATTCAGAACCTTCAATCAAGGTCTACGCAGGAAGTACCATTCGGCTCCTGCGGCTGAAAAACCAGTCCGAGAGAGACACCTAGTGTTCAAGAGTGTAAACGCAGCTTCCCTCCACATCATGAACCTCAATTCTGCTTATTTTGCGATTCCTCCATATCCACCCTTCACTTTTGCAGCATCCTCCCCAAATTAAAAAAAAAAATTAAAAATAAAAATTAAGTTAAAAAGATAGATGATAGATAGATAGATAGATGATAGATAGATGATAGATAGATAGATAGATAGATAGATAGATAGATAGATAGATAGATAGATAGATGATAAACTTTGCACCCCAGCCCTAACGTGGCCCTCCAGTACCAACATGGCCCCAGGTGGAGGCCCAGAATTGGGGGCATCCACGTGGCCTTTGATGACAACAGGAGCCTGTAGCCAGGGTCTGAGCTGATGTCCTTGGCTTCTGTTACCACCAAAGGCCAAGGGGATTCCTGGGGTCTGGCATGCCTCTTGAGGCCATGTTGGTGCCATGCTGCTGCTGTGAGATGCTCACCTGGGTAGCCTGCACTGCCACCCAGGGCCATGGTGACCTCCGGGCCCAGGCTGCTGCTGAGGGCCATGTCTGGGTCCATGGTCCTACCACAGCTGGGGTCTATGTCAGCATTCCTGGTCCATGTTGCCACCAAAGGTCTCACGGATGCCCAGGTCTGGGCCCCACCTGAGTCTTAGTGTCGGAGGGCCATGCTGATCTAAGTGGCCTGTGCTGCCACCTGGAGCCATGGTGACATCCAAGACAGAGCTGCAGATGAGGGCCGTGTCTGGGTCCGTGGCCCCGCTGAGGCCAGGATCTGTGTTGACGGCCGTGGTTCCCATTACCACCGAGATAAATGGGGTCTGGGCTGCCACCTGAGGCCATGTTAGTGTCTGAGAGTCATGATGCAGCTGGGGCCACACAGATCTGAGTGGCCTGCGCTGCGACCCGGTGCCGTGGTGATGTCTAGGCCAGAGCTGCAGCTGAGGGCCACATCTGGATCTTACTTCAGCCAGGATCTGTGCTGATGACTGAGTGGTCTTTTTAAACTGGTCTCCTGCATCCTTAAACAGGGTGAATAGCAATGCCCTCTGCGGAAACACTATTGGCACTGCAATTAAAAAGATGAAGTGTTAGCCAGGGCTGGTGACACAGTCAGAGCTCTGTGAGTTCAAGGTCAGCCTGGTCTACAAATGAAGTTCCGGGTCAGCCAGAGCAACATGGTGAGACCCTGTCTCAAACAACAATAGTCAGTGTTGTTAAAGCAAGAAGGCAAGGTTCAGGTGGATTTATTTCTACAAAACTAAGAAAAATGCTATTAATTCCTGAATTTCTGTGTATCATGTGTGTACATGTTCATGTAGCATGTGTGTTTGAATGTGTGTGTGTGTGTGCATGTGTGTGTGTATGTGTGTATGTGTGTGTGTGTGTGTGTGTGTGTATGTGTGTGTATGTATGTGTGTGTATATGAGTGTGTGTGTTTGAATGTGTGTGTGCCTGTGTGTGTGTATGTATGTGTGTGTGTATGTGTGTGTGTGTGTGTGTGTGTGTGTGTGTGTGTGTGTGTGCATATGTTTGCAAAGATCAGAAGTCAAGTCTGGTAATTTCCTCAGTCACTTACCAGCTTATTTTTTGAACAGGGTCTCTCACTGAACCTGGAGTTCATTAATTCAGGGAGACTGTCCGTCTGTCTCCGCCCCTCCAGTGCTGGCATTACAGACACACTGCCCTGCCCAAATCATTTTTTACTTGGGTTCTACAGATCTGACGTCAGATCCCCGTTATCACACAACAAGCACTTCACCAATGGAGCCCTCTTCCCAGCCCTGATTGTTGAGTTTCTCACGTGTCCTAAGTAATGAATTGGTGATGTCGGAATTCCTGTCTCTAATCCTTACAGTAGAGCTGCCATTCAGGAAACACACTGAAATTCTACTTCTTAACTGAGTGTGGCGGTTTGAATAAGCACGGCCCCCATAGGCTTATATGTGTGAATGCTTAGTCATCAGGGAGTGTGGCACTACTTGAGAGGGATTAGGAGGTGAGGCCATGTTGGAGTGGGTGTGGTCTTGTTAGAGGAAGTATGTCACTGGGGGTGGGCTTTGAGGTTTCATAAGCCCAAGCCAGGCCCAGTGTCTCTCTCTCTTCGTGCTGCCTGCAGGTTCAGAGGTAGAACTCTCAGCTACTTCTCCAGCACCATGTCTGCTTGCATGCCGCCATGCTCCCCCCTATGATGATGATGGACTAAACCTCTGAAATCATACGCAAGTCTCAATTAAATGTTTTCCTTCATAAAAGTTGCCTTGGACATGGTGTCTCTTCCCAGCAACAGAACAGTGACTAAGGCAATGAGTAACTTACCAGACACTTGCCTGAGAAAGATTTTGAAATGTCACACATAACTGAAACATGGTAAGAAAATTCTTTAGCCCATGAAAATGTGAAGTACCAGGACACAGTCACCATCACCATTCTGACCTTTTCATAGCTCGTGGGTACCACAGCTGGGATAGGACCATTGATATTTTTTTTTCCTGCTTGGCAGCATACATGGTACTATATGGTACCATGAAAGCAAGACCACAGGAAGGAGGCTTTCAGGTCATATTCAGCTCCAATCTTCTGAGTCGTGTGTCTGAAGTATGTGGTGTCTTCAGTAATAAGGACTTATCTTCGACCTCTGAGAGGTAACCAAAGCAGCAGCAATAGCTTCTACCATTTGAGGTTTCCTGCGTCTGATATTGGGGTGTTTGTTAGATTGACTCTAGCTCTTGTGGGAACATTGTCAGTCTAAATGGCATAACCCATGGCATGACCCATGGTGAACAATGCCTTGGGGGACTATGAAAGAGGCTCCATGAAAAAGGCAAGGGTCATCTACCCCAAGTGCATGTTGCTCCCTGGATTGTTCTTGAACTTGATCTGTTGACTCCTGTGGCAAACATTGGCACTCAATTTATTCTTGTTGAGTATCAGAACATAGCTATAAGACCCATTCTGGTATAAGGATATGCTGAGTTCTGTCCTTAGTGTACCCTGAATCTGGAAATGGCCTTCTGCCTTGCTTTCCTGCTTTCCAGGATACAATCTATAGTACATGTGAGGCAATTGTGTCTAAATTGGTCAATCCTAAGAAAGTTCTGGGAAAAGGCTGCTCTGTTAATGTTTAGCATGTGCTTACTGGCACTTATCTGCATAGTTTTGGTTTTGGCTTTTGTTTTTTGATTTCCTGAACTCAACCAACCTTCCTAGGGTCATTGCTGTCTTTGTTACATTAGCACATACAGTACACTGAAACTGAAATAAAGTTGTCTACAGCATTAGACTGTAGTCTGTGCCGTACTTTCGGGTTCTTGGATTCCACGTCTCACAGAAAATCTACATAGGAAGACAAAAGTCTAAAAGTGGTGCCAGAAACAGGTACCTGATGAAAAGCTACAAGAGGACATGAGGACCCCTACACAAGGAGGTAAGCAAGGATTAACATGGTACACAGGAGATAAGCAAGGATTAACATGGGCTAAAAGCAAGCGAACCAGCACCCTACATTGAATTAATACACCATTTCTTTAAAAAGAGCTATGCTGGGACCTCTAAAGCCCAGACGCAAGGATGTTGGGATTTAGTAACAGAGTATAATCCTTGGTTTCCCGAAGATGGCATTCTGGACCCTAGAGTATGAGATCAAGTTAAAGAAACTATAGTGAAAGTGCATAGACAAGGAGAAAGTATTCCAGCGCAGTCCCGGGTGACTTGGGCATTGGTCCGTATTGTAATACAAACAATACATAGAGGGACAAGTCAAAAGATTTAGAAAAAGGCTTTGACATAGTATTTACATGGGTACAAGCCAGACAATGAAACACAAGAAAAGAATCTTAACTGGAAATGAAGTTTTTCTGGTGCAACGTCGGAAGGGACTGAACGGAACAAAATCGAGAGTAAAACTGTCAGCTCTGTTCAAGGATGAGCTCCCCTCCCTGAAACATATTAGCCTCCTGTGCCTAAGGCTATAATGACGATGGGAACAGACGAGGTGTGAGGGGGAGAAGATGCACTGAGCTTCCTGAGAACCGCAGCACAGACAAGGCAAGTACGGCCTCAGTTACAGGATCTTGGAGGGGACGGGGAAAGGTACTTTCTAAAAATTAGAGAGAGGCCTGATGTGCCACGTGAAGATTTTCTCATCTTTTACAGGCAGTCAGTCACTTGGAGGTTGATGGGGGAGACAAAAATACTTCTTGTGAAGCAACTAGCATATGAAAATGCTAATGCTGCATTCCAGACCACCATCTTTCCCAAGATGGCAATCTGCAAGGAGATATTAATGATTACAACCACTTCTGTGTGATATTGGGCCTTCACATACTCGAGGGCTAACTCGGGCTACGGCCCTCCAAGGGCAGTCATTCAGCAAGAAAAAAAAATAAACAAATAATGACAAATAGCCCAACTTTATGTCAAAAGTTCGCTACTACTGCTTTAAAAAGAGCTAAAGAGCTGCTTTCTCTTACTTTTCTTATACATTATAGGAGTGATATTCTGCTTTCAATAATAATAATAATAATAATAATAATATGCTGAAGGTTTTATTTACAAAAATAAAAAATTAACCCTCTAAATTTGTATTTCTCATAAAAAAATAAATAAAATTTTTGTTAAACACTTCCAATGACCTAGCACTGGCTTTTGCTATTTTATAGCCCTGTAAAATACTTAAAAACTAACAATGCTCCCGCAGACATTGCCGAGCTTTTTTAGGAATTTTGCCAACATTTTGATATCACCCACATCATAGGTGTTGCATATAGTCCTCAGGATCAACCTTTTGTCAAAAGAGCTAATGGACAACCTAAATGATATTAAAAAAAAATAAAGAAGGGGTAGCATATAATGGCTACTCCTCACAATATTTTATCTTCCATTTTTATATGCTTAATTTTGTTTTTAATTTGGTCAAGGATGGCCTCACTGCTGCAGAGCATTTTGTGGCCCCTCTTAAAAACTTCAGGGTCAAGGTCCTTTGGAAAGACGTTATGTCTGGGAAATTGAATGTCCCATCTCCAAAAATTCACTGGAGCTGAGACTGTGTTTGTGTGGGGTTCCTCCCCACACACACGGTGCTGGAAAGGTGATGTAAAAATGTCTATAAAAGACTGACTCAACCTATGGAAGATGGACGAAGAGTTTCCAAAGTGTCTGCAGAGGTTTACACCTGAAGAAAGGGGAACATGCAGGGTGATAGAGTCGCCGAGCCTTGAAGAACGGAGTCTGCTTACCAACAATGACTCAGATAAAATAATAGCGACCAACCGAGGGGAAAGAGTTGTTGAAATCTCAAGGGAAGGGTGTGACTTCAGAATGCCTGCATTTGCTGTGTTGTCTCTGTTGAGAAGGCATCTGTTACTGCTGCTGAGAGATATTAGACTTATGTACCTGATCTTCATGGGTTTCACTTTGTTGATTAGGAAGAGAATCGTGGAATATTTCTTGTGTAAAGGTGTGTTGCATTTGTTTGTGCTGCCTTTGTCAGAGATGTAAAGATGTGTTACCTTTGTTTATGCTGCATTTGTTTAATTATGTAAGGATGTGTTACATTTGTTTGTTTCACCTGGCCCGCCTAAGGCCCCTGATTGGTCTAATAAAAAGCTGAATGGCCAATTGCTAGGCAAGAGAGGGATAGGCAGGGCTGGTAGGCAGAGAAAATAAATGGGACAAGAAATCTAGGCTGAGAGAAGAAGGAGAAGATGGAGAGAAAAATGGAGAAAGAGAGGGGTCAGAAGCCAGGCAGCCACCAGACAGACAGTCACAAGAAGCAGTGGAAGTAAGATATACAGAAGGAAAGAAAGCTAAAAAGCCCTGAGGCAAAGTGTAGAGAAAGAGAAACAGGTTAAATTATAAAATGTAACTGGAAGCTTTTCTCTGTTCCACAGCCATTTTCAAATGATCACTCAAAGGCTTATATTAATTATAAATGATTGGCCCATGGTTCAGGCTTATTACTAGCTAGCTGTTACATTTAAATTAACCCATTTCTATTAATTTATGCATCGCCCATAGCTTACTGGTTTATGACATCTTGTTCCTTGGGTTGCTAGATCATGCGCGTCTGACACTGCCCTTCTTTATCTTCATCTTCAGTCTGATAGTATGCCTAACCTTATTCTACCTCACAATTGGCCAAACAGCTTTATTTATCAACCAATGAGAACAACATGAACAACACATATTCACAGCATACAGAAAGACCATCCCACAGCATTTCTCCTTTTCTGTATAATCAAAAAGGAAGGTTTTCACTTTAACATGTAATAGTAAAATTACATATAACAAAACAGTTATCAATCAAGAATTACAGTTACAATATTTAGTCTATTTGTATTTGGCAAAATTAAAGAAAATATTCTATCATCTATCCTATCTTTGGAGTCTAAAGTTTCATATCTAATTTACCTTTTATCATAACTAAGGAAAACTATAACTATAACTATCTAGTCTTTAACTCCATCAAAGACCCCAGAGGATATATTACCTAAGTAAATAGGAAGTGCATTGCAAGCAACTTCCAAAACTCTAGAAATGACAGTGGCATCTGCCTGCCTGGACAGTGACCCAAAGTTCTTCTGTAATGTTGGGGCATCCATCTTCAGCCTATAGGCCTAGAGTATCAGGCAGACTTTTCAGTGAAGCAGGAAATTTGAAGGACTGTTCTGCCTATATTGGCAAAGTTCATCAGCTGCTTTCCTGTGTCCTGCAGAATGCCTGGCAGTTTCTTCTGTGAACCAGGAATCTGAATACCATGCTGTCTTGTTTTAGCAAAGTTTAGAGGTCACTTTCCTGTGGGTCCTGCATGTCCACTTTATATAGAAAATTGTCAAATAATCCAGGCAAGAGCAATTTCTTGCCCAAATGGCTGGCCTTGTCACATTGAAAGCAAACTCCATAAGGAGTTTCTTCAGTGCCCATTTTCCTCTTTGAAGTAATTGATGATGCCAGGAACAGATATATCTCAAGAAAAATCTAAGTTCTTAAAACATTTTAAATGCCATATTCTATAGGTCTTTAAAGTTTGAAGATTACTTATCTAATTGAAATATATCCTGTATACCTAGAAAACCTAACTAATATGACTAAAGGTTTGACTATTTATAGATGACTATTAATCTGTATGTTTTAATTATACATTACATTTTTAAATGAGCTGCATAAACATAATACCTTAAACCAGAGTGTAAATACACATACAGTATAACAAAATTAATTTTAAATTTGTACTAATAAACCAAAATCCATACTAATGTAAAATATTTTGAGATTAACAGTTGGATTTTTTCATTAAAATAGATTCAATAATCTACCCTTTTTTTATAACCAACCCCCCTTAAATGAAAACAAACATTCATAAACACTATTTTGGGAATTTGGATGTAGTTCTCTAGACTACTTACTACTGATTGGGGGTACTGATAATCTTACAGGGACCCTTAGAAAATTTGAGATAATGGCCAAGTCTTGGAAAAACCAGCTATAACCTTTGTTGATAGATATCACTTGTCAAGGCTCAAGAGGTCTCACTTGATTGAATCTGAACCTTTTTAACCTGCAATGAATCCACAGCCTCTTGTTTCCTGTGGAAACAAAAGCAAAATCACTTCTCCACAGCAGTGCATCTTTTAAGTTCCATTTTATAACTTTTTTTACTTCTGTTTTAAAGTTAAGGCATTCTTAAAATACTTAGGTTGGTATATTTTATCAGTCTCCCTTCTAACGCCGTCTCTCAGCGGCTGTTGTTTGCTTCAGCATTCAAAACATTCAGAATCAACATAATACTATAAAGGGTCCAGACTCCTTGTGTATTTCCCATCTCTACATGGCTTTTTTTTATTACTTTACTTCTCTCTTTAAAGAATTTATTTTTAAATGTTCATTTTTTTATGGCTATACCCTTTTTCTTTTCTTAATCCTACCCACATATTTCAAACATACTGTGACCCATGTGGAGGCCTTTTTGTCTGAATCTGTTGTTACTGTGTATCTGTAATCCTTTTCTGTCTGCATGAGCAAAATTCCAAACTCACCATGCAGTGTGCTGGGAGAGATTGCATTAGCAGTTTAAGCCTCCAGGCAGCAACTGGGAGAAGACTCTCTGTGCCACAGCCCACGTGAGAGGCTGCAGGAGGCCACCATGCAGCTTAGCTCATGGCAGTTGGTGACTGGATCCATCTCACAGGCAGCTATTGGGAGACACTTCAACTGGCTTGAGACTAGGAAGCTGCATCTATCTCTGTTTTGGGGTGTTTAGAACCTTCCTTTAAGCCTTTTTAGGTTTTATGTGGAGACTTCAGCCCCGTGTTGGAAAGCCATGTGTAATTGGAGGCTTTCCTCTGTCCTGCCCTGTCCCATAGCCAATTAGAAATAAACACTCAGAGGCTTATATTAACTATAAATGTTAGGCCAATGGCTCGGGATTATTACTAGCTAGCTCTTACATTTAAATTAACCCATTTCTATCAATCTGTGCATTGCCACATGGCCCATGGTATACCAGTTTTCTGGCATCTTATTCCTTGGACATCTGGATCACCTCTGTACAACTCTGCCCTTCTTCATCTCTGTCTTTAGTGTGATAGTATGCCTAAATTTATTCTGCCTTACCATTGGCCAAACACCTTTATTTATCAACCAATGAGAGCAACGCATATTGACAGCATACAGAAAGACCATCCCATAGCAATAAAAGCTAGCAAGAAATGAGCCTAAGCTAAGGCTGAGCATTCATAACTAATTTTAAGTCTCCATGTCATAATTCGGGAGCTAGTCGGTGGCCCAAAAGAAAACTTGGTATGGAGAACAACACTGTTGTTTACATCAATGACTCTGAGACCTTGGGTGCCCCCACTGCTAATCATATTGTTCCCCAAGCAAAGATGGTCACATGAAAACTTAAGTATTGATGTATTCAGCATTCAAAGTTAGATTAAATGCCCTCCTCCAGAACTTTTATTTCCACCCTATTGCAGACATTTACTGCTATGAGTATTCCCACACACTTAAAAACAGATAATGGTCCTGCTTTCACTAGCAAAATTTTCAAGAAATTCTCTTATGAATGGCAAATTCAACATATCACTGGAATCCCTTACAATCCACAGGGTCAAGCATTTGTAGAATGTGTTCATTCCACCCTAAGAAGCAACTTTTAAAAAGGAAAAAGAAGGGGAATACTCCAGAGATACTTTTGTTATTACCTTATTTACTTTAAATTACAGATGTTAGACTCACAAAAATAACCCTTGGGTGTGATTGGAGCATTACTAGTTATTGCATAGCCCCTGCTTTTACTATTGGACCATGATCAAGTATCATGTAGAAGATGTGTAAGGGAATTTGTCTCTCATTGGCACTGCCTTACAGGATGAGATTTTTTCAGACATTTTCTAAGCACATGCGTAGAATTTCAGGACAAGGAATAGCAGACAGGATCACTGATGCCTTACAAGGTGTAGGTCCTCACTCCTGGTGGCAAAATATCACGCATAGTGCTCTTGCATCTAGCCTTGCACATACCATGTCTTTTCATGACTCCAAACAAGAATAAGTGCCCAAGAGCCCTCAGCTTTATCTACTGTGCTGGCTGTTCTTTTTTTTTAGCTTTTATTATTTTATTTGACTTTTTAAAATATTCATTTTTGATTAATATTTATGTGTGTGCGCCTGAGTGAGTTTATAGTGTACCTTGTGCACATGCCTCAGAGCCCAGAGGGGACCATAGCCACTGAACTGGAGCTGCAGGTGGCTGTGAGCCACCTGATATGAGTGGTGGGGACCTAACTAGGTGCTCTTAACCACTGAGCTCTATCTTACTTCTTTAAAAAAAAGTTGTGTATATATTATATGTGATGTGTGTGTGGAGGGCACAAATGCCACAGCAGGTGTGTAGAGATCAGTGGGCACTCCTGTGGAGTCAGCTCTTTCCTTCCACTTCAGTCCAGGATTGATTGAGCTCTCTTTGCTTGGCTTGCCTGGTAAGTGTCTTCACCTGCTGAGCCATTGTTATGGACTACCAGCTTAACTATGTAAAGATGAGTTGCATTTGTTTAACTATATAAAGATGTGTTGATGTTTCACCTTGCCTGCATAAGGCACCTGATTGGTCTAATAAAAAATTAGATGGTCAATAGCTAGGCAGAAGAGGGATATGCAGGGCTGGCAGGCAGGTGCTGGCTGTTCTTGCTTTAAAAAATTAAAAAGGGGGAAGAGATGTCGGAACACACCCAAAAGAATGACTCATGGTGAACAATAGCTTGGTGAGCTGTGGAGAGGTGCCAGGGGAAAGGCAGAGAGTCTTTTACCTCAGGTGCATTTTTATTCCCTGGATTGTTCTGAGACATGATTTCCTGCCTCCTGTGACAAATATTTGTATTCAATTTGATTATAAGATTTTTATTCTTGTTGGATGTCAGTATGTAGCTATAGAACCAATTCTAGTGAAAAGATATGATGAGTGCTGTCCTCAAAGTACCCTGAATCTGGATATGACCTCTGCCTTGCTTTCCCAGATATAATCTATAGTACATGCCAGGCAATTGTGTCTAAACTGATCAGTACTGAGAAAGTTCTGGGAAAGGACTGCTCTGTTAATATTAGTATGTACTTACTGACATTTATTTACATATGTTTCTGATCATGTTCTTCTGATAATGTTTTTCTAAACAACCTTCCTGGTACCATTGCTCTCTTTGTTAAACGATTGTATAAAAGCACACTAAAACTGAAGTAAAGTTGTCTGGAGCATTAGACTACAATCTGCCCCATTCTTTCAGATCATTGGGTCCCAGTCTCAAAGACAGATCTACATAGGTCAACAAAAGCCAACACTTCTCTTTCCAAGATGCCCTAACTCT
This sequence comes from Peromyscus leucopus, assembly GCF_004664715.2. Taxonomy (NCBI): domain Eukaryota; kingdom Metazoa; phylum Chordata; class Mammalia; order Rodentia; family Cricetidae; genus Peromyscus; species Peromyscus leucopus. The sequence goes on along the minus strand of NC_051077.1, from coordinate 42,743,724 downwards.
TAGGAGAACTTTCTATCCAGAGTCTAGTTTTCTCTTTAAAGAGATTCTCTATGTAATCCAAATGCCAAACACATTAGAAAATATCTAGAGTATTCATTTACTGTAAAAATAGTTATAAAATACCTCAAGTATTCCAGGAACTAAGCAAAGCTGAATAGTTCAGGTAAAGAATAAAAAGTGACTGCCATCAATGAGTTTCTAAGATATTAGAGGAAAGAGGCCCTATAGCAGGATGTTAAATGCTATACCAAGGTAGCTAGGCATGATAGTATGCCTAGAATCCAAGGACTTGGGAGGTAGGGGCAGGAGAATGGAACTTGAAAGTCACTCTCAGCTACATAACAAGTTTCCAGTCTAGAATAGTTTACATGAGACCCCATCTCTAAAGAAAAGGGGAAAAGATGTACACAAGATAAAAATTGGAAATGTTGAGTTAACACCAGAAAAGATATTCTTTTTTTTTTTTGTCAATTGCTTTTGTTTTTTTATTTTATAATTTAATTTAATTTTACATATCAGCCACGGATTCCCTTGTTCTCCCCGCCCCCCCCTGCCTTCCCCCAACCACCCCCCATTCCCATCTCCTCCAGGGCAAAGACTCCCCTGGTGATTGAGTTCAACCTGGTAGATTCAGTCCAGGCAGGTCCAGTCCCCTTATACAAGGCTGTCCTGTATAAGCCCCAGGCTCCAAACAGCCAGCTCATGCACTGAGGACAGGTCCCGGTTCCACTGCCTGGATGCCTCCCAAACAGAACAAGCTAATCAACTATTTCACTTATCCAGAGGGCCTGATCCAGTTGGAGGCTCTTCAGCTATTGGTTCATAGTTCATGTGTTTCCATTTGTTTGACTATTTGTCCCTGTGCTTTTTCCAATCTTGGCCTCAAAAATTTTCACTCATACAAACCCTCCTCTTTCTTGCTAATTGGACTCCATTCTTGAAAAGGCTAAATGAGGTAAGTGAACTTTGAGATCAGTTACTACAAATGTGCCTTTGTCTCAGTAAATCACTGTACTGGGTTGTTTTCCTACACTTAACTTCTTCTCCACTTCATACAATCATCTAAGCCTTCTTCTTACTCATTTCTAGCCCACCTATGCAAACTGCCTCCATTATACTACAGGATCTAATGGCATTCCCTACCAGCTCTGGTCTCAGTCTTGTACTCCATGCTTTTAAGTAGATGGCTTCTGTAAAGGCTGTAACACTATATAGGTTTCCCAATACCACTGCACAGAATCAAGCTGAACCCAAACTGAAAGCCTCATCCATCTCAAGATAAGGCCCACACAGAGCCACTCCTCAATGTGAACTTTGCTGATCACATCACAAACTGTGTGTGACAGGAGCTCCACCATCAGATTCGGTCCCCCAGGCACATGCTTTGCATGGTTTTATGAACAAAATGTGGACAGACAGAGTATAGTATAAAACTCTTAGAAAGAAAAGAACACGCTACAACCTTCCTGTCAAACCTGGAAACCAACATAGTATGTTGGTGAAGCTATTTGTGACATGGCCCACACACCCAACAACTGTGGCATCAGACCCCTGATGCTCCATACAATGAAGACATTGTGTGATGGTTCAATCATTTACACTGCAATTTGGATTCAATCTATTCACGTAGATTAATGCTTCATTCTCTATTACAGTTTCTACTTTCGATTCCACACAAACTGACTGAGGAGACAGGAACAAAATACAAAGCACCCTTTTATTGATTTTCAGTAATAAAATTCACAATGCATATTTTTGTCTACAATGTTAAAAGCATCTCTTTCTAATAATGTATTGCAGTGTTTCGTGTCTTGTCCTATTTTGCCAAGCAAGCTTCCCAGAGAAGCAAAAACATCAGTCAACTACTGCCAGGCCACAAGACTAGGTCAGATCTTTTATAAAATGATAACACCTTAAGTTGTTCTTCCAAATGCGTTGCAAAACTCTCCTAATAAGCACATGTTTTCTTCTGCTGAAGCAAATTAAGTAATTTATAAATATCTTCTGAGTAGTTTAGTTTCATCATCATGGACACAAGTCTCTTCTTGGCTTATTTTGATTGACTATAATCATTGTTTTCAATTACTTTCCTTGTCACTGTTGACCACATCTACAAAGCCCTCTCCTAGGTTGAAATCTATGCTGTACCAATACTCCTCCATAGTTCTTTAAACCAGTCTCTGCTCCCTTACACTATGTTACAGCAGTAACTCCCCAATGGTTTTGCCTTACCCAGCCCTAGTTCTTTTTTTTTCTTTTTCTATGAAAGTACAATGGTCTAACCATCAGGCTTATATATATATATATATATATATATATATATATATATATATATATATATATGTGTGTGTGTGTGTGTGTGTGTGTGTGTGTGTATGCATATGTGTGTATATATGCATATACATGTATATATATAATGGTTGTTAGTAGAAAGTCAAGGGTGGCAAATGACCTACTATTTCAAAAACACAAGAGTTTGAAAGTCGTGAGTTCAATACAGTCTTAGTAGAGCAACTCTTGCTTCACTTGAAGATAACAATCTTCTGTTTCTGTTCTCCCTTTCTGTCATAACTCTAGATTTGACATACGCATTGCTGTGTACACTGTTTCCTTTTTAGCATGCTGCTCAATATTCACATTATATATGCATTAATATATAAAACTGTCACAGAATAAATTTAACTTTTTTAAAAGGAGAAAGAGAAGTATGTAATTCATGTCTATATTTAGGAAATAATCATCAGATGTGCAAAATTATCCACAAGTCATTATATATTCATGCATATATATGGATACTAAAAAGCTTCTATCTGGCTTCTAGAATTAATTTCATGCAAAAACTTCAGTCAAATACTGCCAGCCAACAAGACTAGGTCAGATCTTTTATAAAATGATAACACCTTAAGTTGTTCTTCCAAATGTATTTGTTCTTCCATCTTCATTTCAAGAACAAGACACTAAATATTTATAAAATATAAAAAAGGCAAAGCTAAGCTAAAAGAAAATAATTTTGGAATTTATGGAATCAGAAATAAGATGATCTAGAAGGTATGGAAACAGGCTTGTAGATCTGAGAAGCAACCCCTGGCATTTCAACTCCTGGAAGACATGGATCCAAAACCAGGAAGAAGCCAAGACTCAAAACAGCCATGGGAAAGGAGGACTGGAAGTATGAAAATAAGAGTTTTCCTGTGAAGAAAGGTTAAAAACAACTAGCACCACTTCCCCGGGATAACTCTAACAAGAGACCTCTTGCCAACAGTGAATAAAAAGTAAACCCAACCTCAACAGATGCATCTACAAAACAGCTCCTGCATCAAAGACTCAGGGAACATTGCAGAAAGATCGTAAGAGCCAGAAGACCAGGAAGTCTGCTGTGATGTGTCTCCTGGAAATGTCAGAGGCTACACCCATAAAGTCTCACCAACATGACTGCCTAAATATGAGCTGGACAAGGACATGCCAAACTGAACAGGGAAAAGCGCATGAGGCCTCAATCCTACACCAAAGGACTATGGGCAACTGTGGAAAGCGGGAAGCAGAAACGGTGGTCTTCTCCAGGAAAGATCACACCCATTGGTTCTCTAATGCTGTCTTAGTCAGTGTTACATTGCTGTGAAGAGACACCATGACCATGGCAACTCTCATGTAGGGAAGCAATTAATTGGGACTGGCTTATAGTTTCAGAGGTTTAAACGTCCAGTGTCGAAGCCGAAGTATTGTGGTGTGCAGGCAGCATGGTGCTGGAGAAGTAGCTTGACAGTTCCACATCCAGATCTGCAGTCAGCAAGAAGAGAGAGGCACTGGGCCTGGCTTGAGCACTTGAAACCCCAAAGCCTACCCTTACTGAAACACTCCCTCCCACAAGGACACACCTACTCCAACAAAGCCACACCTCCTAATCCTTGTCAAGTAGCCCATTCCCTAATGACCGAGCCCTCAAATATATATATATATATACCCATGCAATAACAATTGATGATAAAAGGGGCCTGAATTTGAAGGAGTGTAGAACGATGTTTTGGGGAGGTTTTGGAGGAGGGAAAGGAAAGGAAGAAATATTGTACATGTTATGATCTCAAAAATAAAGGAGAAAGAGTTGAACTAACTGCATCACTGAGCAGCACCCAAGCCAGCCATGGCAGTAGAGAGCACCTGTTGCAGGCTGTGGAGAAGAGGCTCACAGACTCCTGACAGAGTCCCTTCTACGTCCCTAGGAAGCCAGAAAGGAGGGAAGAGTGACAGGAGGATAGACCCAAAGCTCCCCGTCTAAGATCTCAAAGACACAGGGAAAGCCAGCGCAGTGGAATAAGAGGGAAAGAAATCCAACTGCGAGGCACTCTAAGGAAACCGGAAAGGGGCAAGCAACGAAAGACGGACTTTTCAATGATCCTGTTTAAAATCTCAAAGAAATATGAAGACGTATTTACTTTTTCAAATTTATTTTATGCATATGAGCATTTCACCCACATGATGTGTGTGTTTGCACACCACATGCATGCCTGGTGCCCATAGAGGTCAGAAGAGGGTGTTAGGTCCCCTGGAATAGGAGTTAGGTGGCTGGAAGCTACCATGTGGATTCTAGGAACTGAACCCAAGTCTTCTACAATAGAAGCAAGTGTACTTAGCCTCTGAGCCATCTCTCCAGCCCCAAGTATCCGCTTTTTTTAAAGTCAGATAATGCAGTGCAGATGTGAAAGAATCATGAATATGGAAAAGACCCATCAAAGCTCCAGAAATAAAAAATAAATGCTGTCCCCAGAATTTTTAGCACAGGAAAATAGAGTGAACAATTAGAAATGATTGAATAAGAAATTAATAATTTAAAAAATAGAACTGCAGAATCCACCAGACATAGAGTAGGAAGATAAATAAAGAAAATATGAGATTTGTTGAAAGAAACAAGTAATAAATTGAGAATTTATTACATAATTTAATATGCAAAGCATGAAAAGCCATAATTTAATATGCAAAACATGAAAAGCCATGCCATGTACAATGCATGTCATTCAAATGCAGGATGGACCACAAACTGTCCGTCATTAACTCCTTGTCTGCCATATCCGTTTTTAATATGAATCAGAGTTCCCTATGGTGGCAACCAGCTAATGCTTGCCTTGCTGCTGAAGTCTATCTGAAAGCTAACTTCACTACTTGAGACTTAATAACAAGACCATAACTGTTATTTATTAAATGGTGCAATGTTATTTATTAAGCGGCACTGTTTACCATGGGAGAAAAGCCATGAGGCACAACAAAGCCCATTATAAGAGTTTATTAAGGGAATAGAGAAGGGGTGTGCATGGGCCTATGGAATGACCATGCAGGAAGAGAGGGAAGGAATAGGTGGAACCCGCTTTTAGAGGTCCCCCCACACATGCGCATATGGGCTTATGTAGCTACGCCACTCATGAGCATACATTTCCTGATCACACAGGGCATGGACTATGTAGGACATAAGGCCCAAGGATGACTAAGCGTCTTGCCTGGCTAGTGGACAGCGCACACGCAGTCATGTACCTGGGGGTGTGGCTAGGATTTCTAACAATAACCAGTGTAACCCACTGACCTCCCACCTCCATTACCAGTGTAGACCACACATTACGAGCCAAAACATACTTCTTTCTTTCACTCAACCTTGGGTGGTTCAGTCAGGGTAGTGAGAAGTCATTAATGGGGATGATAAATGGTCCCGTTTTGATCTCTGTTTTTAAGTCCATTGGCAATATCATGGCACCACTTCAACCAGTTGTTTTCGTGATTTTGGGGAAATGCTACAGATTGAACCCAGGGTCTCGTATTGTGTATTCTAGGTCAATGCTCTACCCCTGAGCTGTATCCTCAGCCCTGCCTGTACTAGGTAAGTGATAAAAAACTAAATTAAGCTATACGCCCTATTGGTTAAACGATGTACCCTGTGGCTGTCCACCGCCTGCGGCGACCATGCTGGCGGAGGAGAGTGCTGATTGGAAGAATCACAGCCATGGTTACCTTTTTTGAGCTTTATTGGGGGGGAGGAGAGGAAAGGGAAGGGGGGAGAGAGAGAGGGAGAGAAGAAGACAGACGGAAGGAAGGAGTGGAAAGGAAAGAGAGGGACGCACAGAGGGCCCACCCACTTTTTAGGCTGGGATGCCGTCACAGGCTGATGACGTAATTAAGGACAAAATCCTTACACCCCCAGCACAGCCTTCCCTTTTTTTTAAACCTTTTTGGTAACAATCTACTTTTTGCAAGCACTGAACACAGGGGGGGAAATGTCACTGATACTGAAAACCGTGAGGATATGGTTTCTCTCTCATGATTCTTTGTTGTAACTCTTCGTTTCTTGTCTTAGTCTAAGACAGAACTCACTCTGTTAATATTTCTCTGTTGAGGTAGATGTGGGGGAGGGGCCCACTTTGGGTTCTATTGTGTTAACCAGACAGTGGTTGATTACTCTAATTAAACTGCATCATTAGTGGAACATCTTCTCCTCCCATGGGGGCAATGCATGTTAATATAGTTCAGACTGTATCTGTCCCCTGTGGAGGGGCCCCAAAACAGCTTGACCACACAGCTGCCATGACAGGCTTAGAGGCCCAGACACAGCTTCTGTGATAGGCTTACTGGCAGGCAACACCCAGATCCAGGAAAAGCCATAAGCTGACCCCACCCAGGGAGGGCCTGCATCTAAGGGGAAGTACCTGACATCCCAAACATTCCAACTATTAGATAAGATGGCCAGATGTCCCTAAGTCTAGCACATACCTATTTTGTTTTACAGATACCCCTAGACAAATGTCAGTCAATCAGGGTCCTGAACCCTGGAAATCCCCTCACCCCAACCTTTGCTATTATAAAAAAAAAAAAAAAAAAAAAAAAAAAAAAAAAAAAAAAAAAAAAAAAAAAAAAAAAAAACCTGCCTGGGCTCTGGGCTCTCTGCTCTCACCACTATATCAGACAGACAGACAGACCAAGCACCAGAGCTTGAGGATTCGGTCTCTGTGGTGGTCTTTTGAGGGTCCCTGTGATCTGGGCATAACATCCCCCAAAGACCCATGTATTGAACCTCAAGTTGGTGCTATTGGGAGGTAGCAGGGCCTCAAGGAGGTATACCCTCATTGGATGTCCTTGAGTCTTTGGAGTTCCACTTAAATGGGATTCCCTTCTTTTCATTTTATGTGCAGAACTAGGAGAGGAATCCAGATGTGAGCTGGGGGTTTTCCACTTGCTGTGGAGATCCATTCTTTTCTCGCCTTCACTCTATCCAGGGCCATAGCGCTCATCACCTGGCCTCAGTGCTCATTGCCCGGCCTCAGCAGCCTCTTTTGCACTGTGGCTTCCAAGTAGACACATTCAGTGGTGAGCCTGGGAAAAAGTGAAGAAAAGGAGAGTGAGCTTCAGTATCTAGTCCTTGCACTTCCCCTCTGTAGGCAGCTCCAATTCTATGGTCAGAACCTCTGCCAAGCAGTTCTTTCCACATTCCCTTCTCATTTCAGTAGACCCTACTGGGGAGCAGTTTGGAGTACTGAGCCTTCTTAGTAATTCCTTCATACCCAAGCCATGCCTTTATGAATACTGCTGTTATTTGAATGTTTCTTCTTCTTCCCCCAGAATCCCACCTGATAGAGCAAAGATGTATTATAGCATGAATCTTAAAAGTTCTTATTAATAAAATCAAACCTAAGCCAGGTATTGGGGTGAACTGGAAGATCAGAGAACCAGAACAAGCCACAGCTACCTCACCTCACCAGATCCTCAGCTGGTCTCGTTTCCTCAGACTGGAGGCCTCTGAGTCCTCATCCAGAATGGGTCTCAGCTGAACTGCTGCTCAAAAACCTGAAAGTTTAACCAGCCAAATGCTTAACCAGGCCAAAAGCTTCTAGTTTCTGGTTCTCATGCCTTATATACCTTTCTGCTTTCTACCATCACTCCCTGGGATTAAAGAAGGCTCCCTTTCTGGAATTAAAGACGTGAGTCACCATGCTTGACTGTATCCTTGAACAGATGGATTTCTGCCTCTGGAATGCTAGGATTAAAGGCGTGTGCTACCACTGCCTAACTTAAGTATCCAGTGGCTTTCCTGTTCTCTGACCCCAGATAAGTTTTTTAGGGTACACAATATTTTTGGGAACACAATACCACCACAATGCATCAATCTTCTATCTGCAGGAATGTACTTCCAATACAATTACTGCACAATTTCAATAACCTGTGACTGGGTCCAAAAGGGCACATGCAGAGAAAGGTTAGCCAAGGAGCAGTAAGACCCAGGCAGCTTCGGCTATTCCCTTATTGGAGCCAGTTTTCTATTCTCTGCAGGATAAAGGCCCACGGTAAGCCCTGGTAATTACTTGGCACACTTGCCAGGTTCGTGATGGAATTCTCTTCTTACTAGGAAGAAAAGAATAAAGGGGGTGGTGGTGGAGCCAACATCTGACTAGACCTCAGTGTCTGAGAAGGCCCGGTGAGGGCTGCTGTCACATGCAGCGCCAACTCATATTACAGGCACAGGTGACTGGCATGGATTGATGCTGTGCACTGAAAAATGGTTTGGGGCACCTTCCATTCTTCTTTGCTTTGTTTTTTTTCTCTTTATACCACATTATTTAATATTACAAGCAGATGGTATGGGCAGCAGTTGATGTCATAAACAACAAAAATAGCTCATGGCTCATTCCAGGTTTTATTGCTTTTCTTTCTTTTTTTTTTTCCCTTCCTTGTTTTAATCTGATGCCCACATCTTTCCTGATACCTCAGGCCATGCACCTGAGCCATTTTCCCAGTTACATCGTCAGAAATGACATGCCAACTTGTCATGAAGGGTAGCTGCCAAGTCATCAGGAGGGTGTAGGTGTGTGGACATGTTCTGAGCATTTTGACAGAGGCCATAATACACAGTAAGTCGCATTTAGTTGGTTTTATTCTCTTACCTGTATGTGTCACCCTCTACTCAAGTGTTATTTTCAGAAATCAAAAGGCATGAATTTCTATCCTGCCGTGGGACTTTTCTGGAGGAGATGTGAACAGACATCTGTTTACCTCAGATAGTGCACTAATGGCAGGTTAAAGAAACTATTATACCCAAGTCTAGCTTGAAGAAGTAATGGGTTTATTTGGATCACTTTCAGGAAAATAGGTGAATGTTGCTCTCAGAAGCGTGGATGGCTCAGGGGCAGCTGCATCTCCAAATTGTTCACCCAAGCAGAAGTGATAAATCACAAAAGCTGCATCCTGGGAACACCTACCCCTTAGACAGCCCCATCCGAAAGCTTCCTGTCTTCAACCGCTGTTCACTTCCTGAATAATGATGAGTCTTATATTTTCAGACGTGTACATATGTATCTTTATCTTCCTGAGTCCTATGACCTTCCTTTGGCCCTTCAGGAAGGAGTGTTGCAATGCCCAGGAAATACAGGATACATAATTGCTCCTCGTGGCTGGCCGCTGCCCGCGGCCATGCCGGGGGAGGAGAGTGCTGATTGAAAGAATCACAGGCCATGGTTACCTTTTTAGAGCTTTACTGGGAGGGGAAGAGGGAGAGAGAGGGAGAGAGAGGACAGATGGAAGGAAGGAGCGGAAAGGAAAGAGAGAGATGCACAGAGGGCCCACCCGCTTTTTAGGCTGGGATGCCGTCACAGGCTGATGATGTACTTAAGGACAGAATCCTTACACATACCAAATAATAAAGACACGGTGTTTTTAGAGACTAAAGCAGATCTATGAAGGGCAACATGCAGGGTTTCTTCAGCACAAAGGCAAAACCCCACGGCAAAATGGGTTCTGTTCATGTATAATAACAGGGTGAAGCCTTTCTTCAAGTGTGAAGTCACTGGCAACAACACTTCTGTGCATCTTCTATTCTGACCACTGAGTCCTCAGATTTCCTCACTTCGTGTTATCTGCCCCGAACACTTACATAGCACTCTATGTGACTGGTGTAGATCATTTCCACTTTACTATTATTTTTTTAATTCTAGGTGAAGGAGGAGGTGGCCTTGTACCAAGGAAGTCACTGTGCAGTTTTCAAATCAGAGTAGGTTTTTTGTCTGGCTCTAACCCTGCAGTGGATTGGGCATGAAACTGTTCAGGCTCCCATGTCCATTTGAGAGACAGAGATGCTAAGACTCTATTGTTTAGTAGACCAGTGGCCCATGGCAGGCTACTCTACTTTTTGGAGCCCAGGCTTCTTCATCTGTAATAGTGTCCACAGCATGAAAGCAAAGCACCAAGTCCACTGCCTGTCACACACGAAGCCCTTCATAAACATCAGCCGGCACTGCCATCGCAATACAATGTGTAGCAAGAAGCGTAAGCACCAATACCAGGCCTCCAAGGGTGGTTTTCACATTCTAAATGCTCCGGATAGCAGGAAGCGCCATGGAAGAATTCTCCTACACTTTACACATCTTCTGGAATAAGTGAGAATCGTAATATGAACTTTATACACTCTACTACAAAATTCTCTAGCAAGGCAGCATAACTCATCTGCTGCAGCAGAGCTGAATATTTGTGTTGATTATGTTGAATGAGGCAATAATAGGTATAACAAAAATAACAGGAAAAGCCAGGACCCAGAGAAATAGTTCTTGTCAAGAAATTTCCCTTAGGTGGATTTAAAAAAATAATAATAATTAGCATGGTATCATCTGCAAAAGTCTGACTTCCTGGGATAAAGGGGACTGTAATCTACATGGTAGACTCTCCTTAGTGTCAGACAAGAGATGTAGGGTGTCACAGTTTGATGGCACACTGCTTTGTTCTTTAAGTCCTGCAGCAGATAATCCTCTCCAGAAAGCCACTCAACGATGGTTCACATCCTCTACGCTCTTCTGCTCTGTAAGCTCACACTCCCCCATCAAGAGAAGTTCATCTCTACACTTTTCTGAATCTCAGCTTTTCCTGTGGTCGCTTTCATTAGCTGAATGCAGGAAAAGTAATTAATTCTGTTGCCATGGCAGGTGTAACCATTAACTGGACTGACAGCGTTAAAATATCAAAACCCAAAAGAGAAGCCAGGTGCTCACCCTCCATTCCACAGGTTCCAGTACACAGCTTCCAATCAGGCATGGTGATCCTGGTTAACCACCCAGTCAAACCTTCGACTCACTCGACCCTTCACCTCCAGCTAGCAACAACCCAGACAGAGCTCCAAGATAGGCACACTTGAGATCACCCGTAAAACCAAAGGATAATAAACTGTTCTAAAATCTAGAATTGGTTTCTTGGAAAGTAATAGTTAGAGGAAGTTCATTCAATTCAGCGCAAGTGTACTTCCCTTTGCCTGCCTCCAGCTTCCATTCTAACCGGATGCTAGCTTCTTTGATTGCTTTCTTCTATACGTGGTGGAAAACAATTTATTTAAAATAAACTACATGAATGTTTTTGAGATTAGACTGTTATCTGTGTTAGCTAACACAACAGAAACTCAATTATTAAAACTTCAGTCTGAAGGCCAGTGAGTTGACTCAGGAAGTAGAGATGTTTGCTTGCTAACAGGCCTGATGACTTGAGTTGGCTGGTTGGTCCCACAAGGTTACAAGAGAGAACTGACTCCATCAGGTTGCCCTCTGACCTCCACATGTACTCCATGGCATGGCCATGTGAGCTCATATGCAAACACATGCATATTTTTTTTAATTTAAAACTTTGATGTGATTAAAATTTTCCAAAGCTGATGGACTGGACTAATAAGAGCAGCTGAATAAACACATAATTCCTACCCATACCAATACAAGTAAAAAGCCAATCTAATAAAGTAAACTGGATCTGTCTTGTCATTGTTGCTAGACTTAAAAATATGCAATTAAAGAAAAAGAGACCATAAATTTGAGAGGCTGGGGGAGGGGCATGAGGGGAGCTAGAGGGAGGGAAAAAATTGGGAAATACTAAACACGATTGTAAACTATTTGTAATAATAATACAGAGGCAAAAAATTAGGAATTATAAATAACAAAAAAGACCCTGTCATGGTTTATCTTAATTATCAACTTGACTGATTTAGCATCCCCAAAGAAATGTACCTTGGAGTGTTCCTATGATGTTGTTTCCAGGAAGGTTTAACTGAGCATTGAAGATCCACCATGGATATAGGTGGCACCATCCAATGTCCTGGGGTAGCAGAGGAGATAAAAACAGAGAAAGTAATTTGACTTTGGAGCAATGTGAACAGTCATCTCATATTCTTGTTGCCATGATTCTTCCCCATGATGGACCCAAGTGGAGTCAACCTTGTGATGCTTTGACATGATATTGTCATCTAAAAAATGTATGCTGAAGAACAGCCGTAGAAAGTGTTGTCTGTATGATGGGATTAGTGCCAACATTTTATTTAGGGTACAAAGTAAAAAAAAAAAAAGTGTCTACCCATAGTTGGGTTTCCCCATATGAATGTAATGAGACATCTATGGACCAAAAGAAGTGAGAATATTGGACAGAAGAGTTGATACTGCTCCTGAGAATCAGAGAACTGATGGAATGCAGCAGCTGGTAGATAAAGTATGGGTCCCATGGCCTAGATGTGCCTGGAAGTTGGAAACCCCATGTGGTCAAGAGTTGAGAGTAAGGCAGCTGGAGGGATGGAAACTGTAAGCAGATACTAAGGGCTTATACTGGGGTGTTAGAGATAGGAGCTTCCACGTGACGCTGAACTTCAAACTGTCCCAGAAGAGAAACTGAAGGGACAGGTGAAGCAGAGCATGGAAGAGCGTGCTGGGCAGAGCCAAACAGCAGGGATCTCAGGAGAAATGGGTGGCAAAAGGAGGTGTAGGAGAAACGATATGGGACGAGGGTGGGGAACGATTCCGTCTTCACGTTCCCATAGTGGGTCAAGGTGGAGCAGGATTTGAAAGATGAGAAATTTCATGTGAGAGACCTATAAGGACACTAGTCTCTGCTGCAAGCAGCCAGACTTCAGTCCAGCCAAGATTTGTTCGAGAAGCTTAAAGGTCTGAAAGAGTTCATGATGACTTGAGGTGTCTTCAGGAGCTTGAGGGACAGAAAAAGGTGGTTATTTATGTCATCAAAAGAGAATGTGAGGGCTGGAGAGATGGCTCCACAGTTAGGAGCACCGGCTGCTCTTCCAGAGTACGAGGGTTTGATTCTCAGCCCCCACATGGTAGTTCACAAACATCTGTCATTCCAGTTCCAGGGGATCCACCTCTGAGTGCATTGTACACACACGATGCACAGAAATACATGCAGAATTATACACACATGATTCATAGAAATACATGCAGGCAAAACACTCATGCATATAAAAATCATACTTTTTTTTAATTTAAAGAATGTAAGTATTTCTCATGGTGTTGAAAACCAGGAGTACGGTGATATTTTATTTGTATGTTAATAAATAAAGTTGCCTGGGGATCAGAGCTAATAACAAGCCATAGCAGAAGTCTGGCAGTGGTAGCACATGCCCTTAATCCCCAATCACATGACAGGCAGATCTCTGTGTGTTCAAGGACACCACCAACATGGAGAAACACACCTTAAATCTCAATACCAACCATAGAGGATCTAGAGGTCTGTATAGATGGGCAGTGATGAGGAGGTTATGTGGTTGGGTTTACAAGCAATGAAAAGGCAGAACAGAAAGTCTATAAGAAGACAGACACACAGGAAGTAGTACTCTTGCTGAGGAGGACAGCAGCAGCAGTGAAGGGTAAGGATTTAGCTCTTAGCTTTTGCTCTGATCTCTTGGGCTTTTAACTTTGCAATTGGTTCTGTGTTTCTTATTTTTTTAATATTTCAAATTTTTCTTTTTTTATTTATTTTTTATTGTTTAAAATTAATTTATTTATTTTTCTACTATCAGCTTGATAGAGTATGTATTCTTATCTTAATAGTGAGATGTTTCATTGAGGCTTGCTCAGTAATTGAGTAAAACCGAAATTTATTATAAGCCACAGTCATCCTAGGGACCTCCATGTGATATATATGGCCTCCATGGTTCTGTGGGGTTGTAGTCTGATTGTTCTTTATTTTATATCTATAATCCACTTATGAGTGAGTATATACCATGATTGTCTTTCTGGGTTTGGGTTACCTCACTCAGTATGATTTTTTCTAGCTCCATCCATTTGCCTCCAAATTTCATGCTTTCATTGTTTTTCTCTGCTGAGTAGTACTCCATTGTGTATATGTACCACATTTTCTTCATACATTTTTCAGTTGACAGGCATCTAGGTTGTTTCCAGGTTCTGGCTATTACAAATAGTGCTGCTATGAACATAGTTGAGCATATATCTTTATGGTATGAATCAGCATTCCTTGGGTATATGCCCAAGAGTGGTATGACTGGGTCTTGAGGTAGTTGGGTTCCTAATTTTCTGAGAAACCGCCATACTGATTTCCACAGTGGTTGTACAACCTTGCATTCCCACCAACAGTGGAGGAGTGTTCCCTTTGCTCCACATCCTCTCCAACATTGACTGTCATTGGTGTTTTTGATCGTAGCCATTCTGACAGGTGTAAGGTGGTATCTCAGAGTCATTTTGATTTGCATTTCTCTGATTATTAAGGATGTTGAGCATTTCTTTAAATGTCTTTCAGTCATTTGTGATTCTTGTTTTGTGAATTCTCTGTTTAGCTCTTTAGCCCATTTTTAATTGGACTGTTTAATATTTTGATGTCTAGTTTCTTGAGTTCTTTATATACTGTGGAGATCAATCCTCTGTCAGATGTGGGGTTGGTGAAAATCTTTTCCCATTCTGTTGGCTGTCTTTTTGTCTTATTGACTGTGTCTTTCGCCATTCAAAACTTCTCAATTTTGAGCGGTCCCATTTATTAATTGTTGTGCTCAGGGTCTGTGCTGTTGGTGTTATATTTAGGAAATGGTCTCCAGTGCCAATGCATACAACAGTACTTCCTACTTTCTTTTCTATTAAGATTAGTGTAACTGGATTTATGTTGAGGTCTTTGATTCACTTGGACTTGAGTTTTGTGCATGGTGACAGATATGGATCTATTTGCAATCTTTTACATATCGACATCCAGTAATGCCAGCACCATTTGTTGAAGATATATTCTTTTTTCCATTGAATAGTTTTGGCTTCTTTGTCAAAAACCAGGTGTTCATATGTGCATGGATTAATGCC
The DNA here is from genome assembly GCF_004664715.2 of Peromyscus leucopus. Classification (NCBI taxonomy): domain Eukaryota; kingdom Metazoa; phylum Chordata; class Mammalia; order Rodentia; family Cricetidae; genus Peromyscus; species Peromyscus leucopus. The sequence goes on along the minus strand of NC_051077.1, from coordinate 42,728,647 downwards.
AGGGTCTTCAGTTCAATTCCATTGGTCCATATGTCAGTTTTTATACCAGTACCAAGCTGTTTTTATTACTATAGCTCTATAGTAGAGTTTGAGGTCAGGGAAGGTGATGCCTCCAAAGGTTGCTTTATCGTATAGGATTCTTTTAGCTATCCTGGGTCTTTTGGTTTTCCATATGAAGTTGAGTATTTTTCTTTCCAAGTCTGTTGTAGATGTAACCAACCGTCTTATTAAATAAGAAACACAGAAGCAATGTAAAAGAGAAAGCCGAGAGGTCAGAGCTCAGAGCTAAAATCTCACCCTTCCTCCTGCTGTCCCAGCTTCCGAAAAGAGAGCTATTTCCTGTGTGTAAGTTGATTTTCCAGTCATTCTGCCTTCTCATTGGTTGTAAACCCAAACACGTGACTGCCTCGTCACTGTCTGAATGTACAGCCCCTAGGTCTTAAAGGCATATGTCTCCAATGCTGGCTGTATCCTGAACACACAGAGATCTATGGGATTAAAGGTGTGTGCCATCACCACCACACTCTGTCTATGGCTCTAATAGCTCTGACCCCCGGCAACTTTATTTATTAACATACAATCAAAATCACATTTCAGTACAATTAGAATACCACCACAGTCTGTGAAGAATTGTGTTGGGATTTTGATGGGGATTGCATTGAATCTGTAGATTGCTTTTGGTAAGATTGCCATTTTTACTATGTTAATCCTTCCATTTTCTGATATCTTCTTCAATTTCTTTCTTTAGAGATTTAAAGTTCTTATCAAAAAGGTCCTTCACTTGTTTAGTTAGTGTTATCCCAAGATATTTTATATTATTTGTGGCTATTGTAAAGGGTGATGTTTCTCTGACTTCTTTCTCAGCCCTTTTATCATTTGTGTATAGGAGGGCTACTGATTTTTTTGAGTTGATCTTGTATCCTGCCACTTTACTGAAGGAGTTTATCAGCTGTAGGAGTTCCCTGGTAGAGTTTTTGGGGTCACTTATGTATACTATCATATCATCTGCAAATAGTGAAAGTTTGACTTCTTCCTTGCCAATTTGTATCCCTTTGATCTCCTTTTGTTGTCTTATTGCTCTTGCTAGAACTTCTAGTACTATATTGAATAAATATGGGAAGAGTGGACAACCTTGTCTTGTTCCTGAATTTAGTGTATCACTTTGAGTTTCTCACTGTTTAATTTGATGTTTGCTGTTGGCTTGCTATAAATTGCCTTTATTATGTTTAGGAATGTTCCTTGTATTCCTGATCTTTCTGAGACCTTTATCATGAAGGGGCGTTGGATTTTGTCAAAGGCTTTTACAGCATCTAAGGAGATGATCATGTGTTTTTTTTTTCCTTTCAGTTTGTTTATATGGTGTATTACATTGACAGATTTTTGTATGTTGAACCATCCTTGCATCCCTGGGATGAATCCAACTTGATCGTGATGGATAATTTTTCAATGTATTCTTGGATTCGGTTTGCCAATATTTTGTTGAGCATTTTTGTATCAATGTTCATGAGGGAGATTGGTCTGTAGTTCTCTTTCTTTGTTGCATCTTTGTGTGGTTTGGGTGTCAGGGTAATTGTAGCCTCATAAAAAGAGTTTAGTTAGTGTTCCTTCTGTTTCTATTGTGTGGAACAATTTGAAGAGTTTGGGTATTAGGTCTTCTTTGAAAATCTGGTAGAATTCTGCACTGAAACAATCTGGTCCTGGGATTTTTTTTGGTTGGGAGACTTTTGATGACTGTTTCTATTTCCTTAGGAATTATTGGTCTATCTAAATGGTTTATCTGGTCTTGATTTAATTTTGGTATGTGGTATTTATGCAGAAAATTGTCCATTTCTTCCTGGTTTTCCATTTTTGTGGAGTACAGGTTTTTGAAGTATGATCTGATGATTCTCTGGATTTCCTCGTTGTCTGTTGTTATGTCTCCCTTTTCATTTCTGATTTTGTTAATTTGGGTGCTCTCTCTTTGCCTTTTGTTACTTTGGCTAGGGATTTGTCTATCTTGTTGATTTTTTCAAAGAACCAACTCTTTGTTTCATTGATTTTTTTGTATTGTTCTCTTGTTTTCTATTTTGTTGATTTCAGCCCTCAATTTGATTATTTCCTGGCATCTATTTCTCCTGGGTGAGTTTGTTTCTTCTTGTTCTAGATCTTTCAGTTGTGCTGTTAATTCATTGGTATGGATTGCTCCATCTTCTTTATGTGTGCATTTAGAGCTATGAATTTTCCTCTTAGCACTGCTTTCATAGTGTCCCATAAGTTTGGGTATGTTGTACTTTCATTTTCATTGAATTCTAGGAAATCTTTAATTTCTTTCTTTATTTCTTCCTTGACCATTGATGTTTCAGGTGGGCATTATTCAGTTTCCATGAGTTTGTAGGTTTTCTATAATTTTTGTTGTTGTTGAGGTCTAACTTTAAGGCATGGTGGTCCGATAAGATACAGGAGGTTATTCCTATTTTTTTTTTGTATTCTGTTGTGATTTGTTTTGTGGCCAAGCATATGGTCAATTTTTGAGAAGGTTCCATGGGGAGCTGAGAAGAAGGTATATTCTTTTGTGTTAGGATGGAATGTTCTGTAGATATCTATTAAGTCCATTTGAGTCATAATTCTTTTTTAGGTCCTTTATGTCTTTGTTAAGTATCAGTATGGTAGATCTGTCTTTTGGTGAGAATGGTGTGTTAAAATCTCCCACTACTAATGTGTAGGGTTTGATGTGCGTTTTAAGCTTTAGTAGTGTTTCTTTTATGAATGTGGGTGCTTTTGTATTTGGGGCATAAAATGTTTAAAATTGAGACTTCATCTTGGTGGATGTTTCCTGTGATAAATATATAGTGTCCATCCTGATCTCTTTTGATTGATTTTAGTTTGAAGTCTATTTTATTAGATATTAGGATAGCTACACCAGCTTGTTTCTTAGGTCCATTTGCTTGGAAAGCCTTTTCCCAGCCCTTTACTCGGAGTAGTGTCTGTCTTTGAAGTTAAGGTGTGTTTCTTATATGCAGCAGATGGATGGGTCCTGTTTTCTTATCCATTCGTTAGCCTGTGTCTTTTTTATAGGTGAGTTGAGACCATTGATATGATGGATATTAATGACCAGTGATTGTTAATTCCTGTTATC